>NC_050581.1:141277609-141369622 GCF_011100635.1 Trichosurus vulpecula | reverse complement strand
TCCTACTGCCATTGAAGTAGCCAATGGACCCCATTCACTGAACTTACAAAGGAGTGACAAGTAATTGAGCTGGATGCTGCTGAATCTTTGGTACCCTAGGGTGGTAGAGAAAAATCACCAATCTTGGGACCAGCTCCTTATGAAAAGGTAACTTTCAAAGGGGTATGCCTTTCCACCCTGTTTGCCAGCATCCTCTAGGTAACCTATTCCCCATCTTCCTTAGATACACAGTAGAGATCCAATCCCAGGGGCACTTAGCCTTTTAAAAAGAAGAAAATTTTTTGAATGTTTTGGCCAGAATTCCTAAGCAAGTGGCTGTGACAAATTAATGTTTGCTAAATTGAACTGAATCCATTGATGGTGGTAGGAAGCTTTATTACATCTACCCTTATGGGTAAGTAAGGGGTATATGGGGTATTCAGGCAGGATTTCAGGGAGGAGGACTGGTGTGAGGGCTTGCCAAGCCCTGTTCAAGCCTGCTCATTCATCTTTGGTATTCACCTGTCACCCAACTCTCACCTGTGGCTCCAAGAAGCTGTAGCACATGCAGCAGCCACATCCTGGCAAAATCATCTTGGTAGATGGGGTAAACTAGGCTGAGGATAATCCACAGGCCTTAAACCCATTGGATAGATAGAGTGATGTCTACCTTAAGCATGTGAAGATTTCTTCTTTCAGAATGGGTGGATGAGAAGCAGGCACTGTGGAGTGCTTAGAGCTTGGTCAGATATCAAAGATATCAAGGTCGTTTGCTGCACCCTGGACCACTGCTAGTCATCTTGACTTTTGTCTTGCCCCTGGACTTGGATGATTCGGAAAGAAAGAGTGAGGCTGGTGGCTTTGTCCAACTCTGCCTCACTTCAATCCAATTCACACACGAGTCAAGACATCGCTTTATGATGTCATTGGTTCTCTTCAAAAATGAAGGATGACCATCAACATCTATCCTATCAATGGTTTTCTTTCTCTGGCACCTTGATGTCTGCCAATGATATTCTCCTACCCTAGGATGGTACGTAGAACTGAAGAGGTGATTAGGAATTCTGAGGCATAGGGCATTGGATGATAACCCTGAAGTAAAATGTCTGTTATTGACCTACTAATTTACTTCTTTGGAGCTTCTTCTTTCGTCTTCTAAGGAGGGGAAGGTAAGGAAGGGAAAAAAGCATTTATTAAATGCCTACTATATCTCAAGAACTATGTTAAGTGCTTTACAAATATTATTTCATCTGATCTTGTCTAATGGATGTGGCCTGTTCAACACAAGCATTGTAACCAGAGAAGCATTATGCAATTCTTTCTCTGGTAAGTAGGAGGTGGAACATTTGCTAAACTCATTATACTCCAGAGCTGTTTTGTCATTTCCCTTTCCCCTTTCCTCCTATCTCCCTTCATTAATAACCATTTAGAAATAAAATTCATTTTGCTGATAAACTAACACATTACCAAAAAATCACCTTCGGGCAACCAATCTCCTGGGCTGAGCCTCTCAGTGAGCTCTCAGATAGGCTGGTTGGGGCAGGGGAGTGAGGAGGGAGGTGTTAGTTCCTGAGCCCATCCTTGAAATCCTTATGGTTTGGTACCACTAGGATAACAACTATTATATAATTATTAACATGATTAACATTAAAACAAAATTCCACATAATACCAATACGTATCTCAAAATGAGGTAATGTATACAAAGGCTTCTCACACTTTAAAATTCTGTATAAATGCCATCTATGACTAGTAATGTTATTATTTTTATCTCTTATTATTTTATTTCATTATTATTTTTATCTCATTTTTCCAGTGGGGTTTAGATAGACCCAATGGGGTCTTGGGACAAGACACTATCTTGCCATTTACTTTTATATTTACAGATGAATGAAATAATTGCTTTTTGTGATTCAATAAAGCATTAGATTGTAAAGTTATCCTTTAGGCAGACTTGCTGAAGGTATCTTTGTTAAAATTTCAGTAGCAGACAGGACAACAAGATGATCTATATAACATCATATCTACCATCTTTCCCCACGTATAAGAGCACCCTAATTTTGGGGCCCAAAATTCGAAAAAAAATGTATTACATAAAGTTATTGAACTCAAGTTTTATTCATATGCTCATAGCTTTCAGGCATCTTTTGGGCAAGTCTGGTGCATGTACGCATGTTTAGTCCGTTCCATTTCATGAATCTGAAGGACCTATTGTGTCCTTCTTTGAAATCAGTAACTTCTTTTTCATCAGCAATTCTTCTTGCCTCATGCTGAACCATCTTTGTGGACACAGGAATTCCAATTGCCCTTTGCTCTTCAATCCACATCTTCAATTCCCTCTCTAAATCAGGCCATTTTGCTGACTTGCCTCTCATGGCCTTCTTCTGCTGTGGCAGTTTTCAGTAGGTTTTCTTCGGTAGCCAGTCTTGGATTGTTTTCTCAGTTGGAGGAGGACCAAACTTAACGTTCAGCAGCACGATTTCCATTCACTTTTGCAAACTGGATCACTTTTAACTTGAATTCAGCACTGTATGAAAATCTTTTCTGAGACATTTCTGGGCAGAACGTGGCAAAATGTAACCTAATATACTGGTAACAAATGCAAAACAATAAGGGCAAAGACAGCAAGTGTGAAAAAGCGGGAAATGTAAGTAAAAAAAATCTACAACCACTGTATAAGATGCACCCAGTTTTTAGACCTCAAATTTTTCAAAAAAGGGTGCAGCTTATACGCGGAAATACGGTATTATCTTCTCCTGTTCCCACATGATTTTGCCTTCCTCTGTCAGGTCTTTATACTTTGAAGCTTTTTGTTCCAAGTAGCTTAGAGATTAAGAGAATTTGACAAGGAAACATCTATTAAAAATGTTTTTTTAGTTTTATGAAGCACTGTTATTAATATAAAGCTAATAGATTCAGAGCTGGACTGGACCTTAGAGGTCGAGTCTACCCCCCCCTCCCCATTTTAGAGATGAGTAAAATGAGACCAAGGAAAGTTTAAAGTATTTGTCTAGGGTCATACAGCTGACCCTAGTGTCTGAGTGGGATTCAACCAGCAGTCTATCCACTACACCAAAGTTTACCAGTCAGCAAAGGTCCAAGAAGAAGAACTCAGGGGATTGGATAGGACTTCTCTGGAGGAGTTATGGAAAAATGTGGATAAAGTAGTATAAGGGTAGGATTTTGTACCTGTCGAAGAAAGCCTCACATGGATGGAATCTTGGATCCTTCAATGTGAATGATGCCACACCAATTTTCTGGAAGGAGCAGTGCATTTGGAGCCAGAGATCCTTGGTTTGGATCTCAGCTCTGCTATCTGCTACTTGTGTTATCCTAGACAAATCATCTCCTTTCTCTTGGCCTCAGTTTCTTTATCTGTAAAATGAAAGTTCTGGGTTGTATTGAGAATTGCCAATGTCTACTATTGACTTGTACCTGACTGCCCCCTACTGGTCTGAACTAAAACTGACCCCCCCCCCCCTTTTTTGGACTTCAGAGCTCTGTCCTTTGACACTTCCCAAGCTCTGGCTTCAGGCCACTCCCCAAGTGCATTTCATTCTAAATCCATTTGCAGAACTGGAAAAGCTGTTACTCCTTGGCATTAATTAACATTTTATTTGTTCATCCTTCTCTACCCACTTGCCTATATTTTTGAGGTGACGATTTATAATTGGATCTTCAAGACTTTTTAAAAAATTTTTTTTAGTTTTCAACATTCATTTCCATAAGATTTTGAGTTTTAAATTTTCTTCCCTTCCCTCTCCTTTCCCCCCCAAGATGCCATGTAATCTGATATAGGCTCCACTTATACATTCATTAAGCATATTTTTCATATTACTCATGAGGTAAAAAAGAATTAGAACTAATGGGAGAAACCATGAGAAAGAAGAAACAAAGCAAAAAACAAAAGAAAAGGAGCAAATAGCCCTTCCATCAGCATTCATACTCCAAAGTTCTTTCTCTGGATGTGGACAGCATTTTCCATCATGAGTCTTTTGGCGTTGTCTTAGACCTTTGCATAGCTGAGAAGAGCTAAGTCTATCAAAGTCAGTCATAGCACACTGTGGCTGTTACTGTGTACAATGCTCTCCTGGTTCTGCTCATTTCACGCAGCATCAATTCCTGGATGTCTTTTCAGGTTTTTCTGAAGTCTGCCTGCTCATCATTCTTATAGCACAATAACATTCCATTACATTCATATACCACAACTTGTTCAGCCATTCTGCAATTGATGGACATCCCCTCAGTTTCCAATTTTTTGCCACTACGAAAAGATCTGCTGTAAATACCTTTGTACATGTGGGTCCCTTCCCTGTTTTTATGATCTCTTTGGGATACAGCCCTAGAAGTGGTATTGCTGGGTCAAGGGTATGCATATTTTTATAGCCCTTTGGGCATATTTCCAAATTGCTCTCCAGAATGATTGGATCAGTTCACAACTCCACCAACAATGCCTTAGTGTTCCAATTTTCCCCTATCTTCTCCAACGTTTATCATTTTCCTATTTTGTCATGTTAGCCAATCTGATAGGTGTGATGTGGTACCTCAGAATTCTTTTGATTTGCATTTCTCTAATCAATAGTGATTTAGAGCATTTTATATGACTATAGATAGCTTAATTAATTAATTAGTTAATTAATTTTCTTCCTCTCAAAATTGTCTGTTCATATCTTTTGATCATTTATCAATTGGGAAATGACTTGTATCAGACTCTGTTCTCTATATGGATCATAAGACTTTAAAGGAAACTCAGAGATCAATTATTTCAAATGTTTCAATTACAAATGAGGAAACTGAGGCACAAAAGGGCAAGTGATTTGTTCAGGGTTACACAGGTAGTACAAGTAGAGTTGGCATGACATAATGCTGCCTCTTCAATTATATGGGTTGGTGGAATTTAGAGCTGGCCCGGGCAGTAAAATCACCGGTTCCATCCAAATTCCTTATTCATATTCCAGATAAGGAGACGATGGGCCAGAGAGAGGAAGTGATTTGCCTAAAGTTATGAAGTAGAAAACAGAGCAGGGATTCGGAGTAAAGTCCTCTAACTCTAGACCCAGAGTCCTTTTTATGACACCAACTCCTGGAGCAGGGGTAAGTGGATAGATTGCAGAGAGTCTGTGAACTTGGATGAGAAAAAAGTTACAGCAATTTCCACATAATTTATCTCCTACTTGTAAACTTGTGCATTTTATTGTGTGCATAAAAAATTATTCAGAGAAGAGGTCCATGACACAAACAAGGTTAAGAATCCCTGACTTGAGGAATAACAGTATAGACATTCAGGTAATAGCAAAGAAAAGGTGATTTCCTAATATCCCTTGCCCTCAACTAGGATGCTCATTAGCATGTTGGACAGTGTCTAAGATGTCACTATTACCAATTTATTTCTTTAAAAATACAGATATATTTGGAAGAGGGAAACATGTTAAAGGTCCACAGGCCACTAAATTTTGCTTTGGATGAATTGATCGGTGTCCTTTTCTCCGGTTGCCTGAGGGAAAAGTCTTGAAGGTGCAGACTCATGAGTTTCTGTTATGGGTGAAGATATGAGGTTATTTGGGGGGCAGGTCTGGGTAAGTTAAGAGACTGGAGAAATCCATAAGACACTATGAGGTGTGGTGGAGTCCTGGAGGGAGTTGGGAGTGCACAAAGACAAACTTTGTTAATTTCACAATTTTTTTGTTAGGACCTCATCCAGTTCAGGGACCCTGGTTCTAACTAAACAAATCTTTGACCTGAGTATTCTTGTGTAGGATCTCTAGAGATAATCATTGCATTATAGCAAACTAGGCACCACTCAGCTCCCATAGACTGGGGACAGAAGGGGAAAGAGAGGAGGAAAGGATGATGGAACAGAAGAAGAAAAAAAGGGAAGAGGAAATGAAGGAAAAAAGAGAGAGGACTGAAATAGGGAGGGAGGGAGAGATTTTTCTCTACACCAAGAGACAGAACATGGTTAAAGATTTTTCTTTGTTGTTTTCTAGCTTTGTAATCTTGCATAAGTCACAACTCTTTTTTTTTTTTGCAGGGGGAAGGCAGGACAGTTGGGGTTAAGTGACTTGCCCAAGGTCACACAGCTAGCAAGTGTGGACCCCACATCAACTCTTAGGCTCAATTTCTTCATCTGTAAAATGGGGATAATCTATGCTCTTCCTAATTTACAAGATCGCTGTAAATAGCAACTGAGTACTTATGTGGAAGCACCTTCTAGTCTGATCCATAAATCTGCTCTATGATATATTTGACAAGAAGTCATCCAGCCTTCACTTGGGGATCTCTGCTGTTTAGAACTCACTGCTTCTGGAGGCAACTCAGTCTATTCATTGTCATTACTGAAGAAAGAAGGAAGAAAATGCCAGAGAGAGAGATAACAGGGAACAGCGGAAAGAGAGCTGATATGGAGGCAGGACACATGGGCTCAACAACGGACTACCACTTGCTACCTGTGTGACCTTGGGCAAATCACTTAGACTCTCTGGGCCACATTGTCCTCATTTGCAAAATGAGATAGTTGGACTACCTGGCCTCTAAGATACTGTCCAGCTTTCAATCCATAGGCCTATGAACCTAAGGGAGAGGAGGAGGGAGAACAAGTACTTTCGGTGTAAGTTTGAATATATCGAGAGAGAGAGAGAGAGAGAGAGGAAGAAGGAGGAGGAGAAGGAGGCAAACACAGAGACAGAAAAACAGACACAGAGAGAGACAGAAAAAAACATTCAGAGAAAAACAGGCACAGGCAGAAGAAAAGAGAGAGACATCAGAAGGACTCGAACAAGATGAAGAAGAGGAGGGGAGAGAAAGAAAAGAGGAAGGGGAAGGAGAGGGAGAAGAGCTAGAGAGGAAACAGGGAGGAGAGGAGACAGACAGGAAGGAGTAAGAAGGAAACGGGAAGGAAAAGGAGAAGAGGGAAGGAGAGAATAAAGGGAGTGGCATATAGAAGCAGAAGGAAGAATTAGGGGTGGGGAAAGGTGAGGAAATGGGAGGGGAGGAAAAAAAAGTGAGGAGGGGGAGGGGAAGAAGGTGGAAAAGACCTGAGAGAAAGAGATGTGGGGCAAGGATTAAGCGGGAAGGGAGGGACAGCTTCCAACCCAAATTGCAATCACTAGGCCTCGTCACCCCTCTGGAATCTGCAGGTTTTGATTTCCCCACGAGAGGCCATTTAATCATTACGGGGATTTCGACTGTGCCAGCCCAGTGCGCCATTCCTCGAAGGAAGCCGACCCCAATTTTGTGCGCGGGTGTTTACGAAGTCAAAGGTGCTCGCTCTCGCTTCGCGGAGCAGGCTGCGCAGCGCTGCGGGTCGAAGCACCCCGGTAGCCCCAGCCCCTGTCCCAGTCCCATCCCCGCCCCGGCCCCAGCCCCCCAGCCCAGGCCCGGGGGAAGGGGCGCGGGGGGAGGGGAGGGGAGGTGGGAGCCGGCCAGATGACAGCGAGCCTGATTAACATGGCGAGGGGGCCAAGCCTGCCCGGGCAGCGGATGAGCTCAATTAGAGTGAAACCTAATTCTTCAAGGCTGCGCTCCAGATTCCTTCGGTAATTTCCCCTTTGTTTAACTTGGACATTTTTTGACAACAGGATTAGGAGAAAGGGGGAAAAAAAACAAGAATAACAGCAGCCTTGCCCCGCCCCTTCCTCCAGCCCTCCCCCCCGCCCCCCCAAAGCGCCACCGTCAATGCCACACTGTGCCCACGTTGCCGGGCCTGAGCCGCCCTGTCCAGGGCGCTCCAGGGCGTCAGCCCAGCCCAGGCTTCTGGGGCCCCGATGCTGCCGCCACCGCCGACGCTGCCCCAGGTGCTGTAGCCTCGCTGGGCGGGCAGCCCGAGCCTCGGGGCCCGGCCGGGCGGGCTGCAGAAAGGGGCCTCCGCCCGCGTGCCAAGGAAAACGGCTCGGAGGTGGAAAGGAATAAGTATATAATCACGCCACTGTCATTACCTCTGATAGTGGGAGAGGAGGAAATGTCAGAGGCCTCGAAGAAAAACACCCGCAGCTTTAATGAGTCCGCTGGAGGGAATTATCAGCATTAATCATCCCGCCGAGCAGAGAGGAGACCGGCGGCGGCGGCGGAGCTGCCACGCACAGGATCACTTTTTCCATGCTGTTGGAATGCGCTCCCGTGGCTCCAGGCTTCTTTCGGAGAGCTCTTAAATAATAATAAAAACCCAAACCACTAATCCGCAAACATCCGGAAATATAAACACGGATGAGCCAGGGGACCTGCAGGGAGTGGTGAGGGGGTAAAGGGGTGGGAGGGAAGTGTGTCGGGGGAGCTGTACCTCGGGGAGCTCAAGGTCTCCTAGTGGCGGGATCTGCTCTAGAGGGGTGAAGGGGGAGGGACGAAGCCCTTCCAGTGGTGCCAGAAGAAACCCCCTCACGGTCTGGTGGCACAGGCCCCCTGCCTACATTCCTGGATGCTGGAAGGATCTCCATCATCACTGTTAGGCAAATATTCGAGTGCGGTGGAGGACTCTTTATCTGATTGAAGTACTCCATTGGCACTGCAGAGCATTGGGCAGGGCACCCAAGGGAATGGTGGCACTGAAGGGATGGGAGCTGCCCTGGGGAAGACCCAGTTTGGAGTTTCCCTGAGCATATAAATTTCCTTAAGGGTACAAACTGCCTGACAGTGCCTAGTTCATAGTAAATAATAAATGATAACTGAATTTAATTGAAGGGATTTAGATGCTCTTGGATTTCTTGGTCTTCATCCCTGGGATCTTCACCGGCTACTTTTGTCTGCAGACAGAAGGGGAGCTATCCTGTTTTTATAGTGCCTTACTCTTAGGGTGTGACCTCCTGCATATCTTATATAATCTTGTCATTTTATATGACTGTACAAAGCAAGTGAATGGGTGCATTTATCTTCATAGTTTAATTCTTGCCAGTTCTTTCATGCAGGGAAATCTCCTAAAGGTAAAAGTAAGTGGGGAAAAAATGATCATTAAAAAAACGTACTGTGGTACTGGATTTCTTCAAGCCCATTTCCTCATCTGTAAAATGGGAATAAAACTTTCCTTTCCAAGTCGTTGTAAGGAAAACGCTAAACTATTAGGTGATTGTATAGCCATAAGCCATTCGCCCTGAGTTTCTCACATTCATTTCTTCCAAATAGTAGTTAAACGTTAGACACCAAAAGACAGAAAGACAGGTAATCCACCTATTGACAGCTCTAGTCTGTCTCACTATTTTGTCCAGGCCTTATTTGTAGAAGAGGAGGCCAAGTATTATACACTATCTCCTCTGTTCTCTGCTTGGAACTAGGCTAAGGGAAAATTGATATAGCTGAGGCCCTAATTATAGGCTGAAGGAGAAATACATACTTTTTCCTTGCCTTATAATTCTATCCTAGAGTCAGGCTCTGATCAAGTGTTTGTGGATGGATGAGTTGGTGGGTTGAACAGGGCTAGCCCTACACAAGACTGAAGCACAGTGGTCACTCATGTGATAAAGTTAGGCATGTCCCCACACCCAAACATATCCCTCACTGACTTCGGACAGTACTTAGCATCCACCCACCCACTCGTCCATCCATCCATCCATCAGTCATCTAAACATATTAAGAACCTATTGTGAGCAGAGTACTGTGCCAGTCTCTGAGAGAGAGAAAAGTTTGGAAAAGATGTAGCTCCTGCCCTTTGGACCTCAGACTAGCAGTGTTCCCCAACGATTTTACTTTCCGTTGGACACTGTATATATCTTGAATGTACTATTTTTTTCATGTTATCTCTCCCAATAGAATATGAGCTCCTTGAGGACAGGGACAATGCTTTTGTCTTTTTTTGTATCCCCATTCCTTAACATAGTGTCTGCACTTAATAAATGTTTGTTGACTATTGATTAGTCATTTATTTGGTTAAGGCTTCAAAGATTCAAGGTAAGAAGCTTGAAGGGTCAAATGCTAAGGCATGATTAGTCATTAACACCTGGACTTAGTTTAGTTTATCAGGTTACCCCAGGTTGAATGGACACAGGAGGGGTGAAATCTAATGGATGGGGAATCTGGTTCATTTTCCTGGGAAAACAATTCCATTGTAGTAGGGATCTTGAGCATGTGAAGGATAGCAGAAGGACTCTGGGCGATAGGGATGGGAAGACAGGAAAGGATGATGATGTACAGATAGGTAGGAGAGCAACACCAGGATTAAAGGATGATTTTGATTCAAACCTCCCTTCCCCTCACTCTTACTCTCAAGCTGGAGTGAAACCCCAGGTATGGAAATGTAAGGAATGAGCTTGGAATAGTGGATTTCCTGTTTAGCGCCAATGCAGTTCACTCTCAAAAGCAAATGCCTTCAAACCTAAACCCTAAATCATTTCTTTTCACTGTGGAGTCTCTAGACTGGCTTCGGAAGAGAAAAGAGAAACTTGTGCCAAACAAGGCATTATCGATAATAAATTACAGTCCCTCACATGTCTATGCTGCACTTCACAGTTTTCCAAGTGTGGCTACATCTATGATCTGATTAGTCTCATGACAATCACGACATAGGTGAGATAAGGGCTATTATCCTAATTTTACAGATGAAGAAACTGAGTAGGTTAATGATTTGCCTAAGGTCACAACTAGTTACTGACAAAGCCATTACTAGAATACCTGGTCAGGAGACAGTTGTGCCATTTGTCAGGGAGGAGGGGGTAGGTTGGGGAAAACATCAGACCATTTCTTCTGAAGAAATTATGAGTCTCTTTTGGTGGGGGCTGAGAAAAGTCTTAAGAAAGCTTTTCTCTTAATGAAATGTACTGTAACTCAAGAACCTGCAAGCAATAAATTTTGGTTGATTTAATTGGAAAAAACTTCCCAGGCTACTGGGCAAAAGGAGTTCAAAATAGGGAGATTGGTTTTACTTTTGTTTTTCTCTTTTTGCCCATCTCAGCCCTCTACGAGCTTCTTTGGATCAGGAACCTTGTCTTAGGTTTGTATTCTGTAATATCAAATACAACTGTTTTACATTGCAGGTTGAGCAGTTGTTGAATTAAGTGGATTGAAAAGTTCCTAGGAAAAATGTGTTACACTTTAATAAGAATTAGTTTTATTTGTTTCCCCTCGATGGAATGTAAGCTTCTTGAGGATTATCCCTTTCACATTGTGACTTTCCCTATCAAGGTTTCAATATATTGCAGTTTGGCATAAAAAATTAAATGGGAATTTTGGGGAAGCTTTGCAGAAGCCACAGATGACATGAGAAGGCCAGCAGATAACACAGAAAAAGTTTAGAAACTCAGAAATGTATAAACACGTGTATACTATTGCATAATATCAACATATTTTGTTTTTAAGGTACTTTAAACACCCCATAAAAGATAAGAAAAAATTCAGATTTCTTCTCTGGCACAAAGGAAGGACCAAAATTTTTTAATGCAGATTTTCCAGCTTGCAGAGATACTGCACTCCTAACCCCCCACAATATGGAAGGGATAACTGTATTCTGTTTTTGTATTTATATCCTCAGCAACTACCATGGTTCCTGGTACAAAGTAGGCATTTAATAAATATTTATTGAATGAATTTCAATGCAATAGACTTGAAAAAGATTTTATTGATATTTTCTGTTTCTTACATTATCATACTTATTCCAAGTATTTTCCCCCGCTCCCTCCCAGAAAGTCATCTCATATAACAAATAGCATTTTTTTAAGAGAGGGAAAAAAAGTCACACAGCACAACTGAATGATACATTGAAAAAGTCTGAAAACATACACCTACCACCTCCACGAAGGGATAGATTGGAGTGTTTTCTTCTATCTCTTCATCCAAGTACTGCTTGCTCAATCTTTAAATAAAGCTACTGTTACAAAGTTGAATGACAGATCAGTGCTCCTAAGGAGCTTATAATATGACCTGACACAGATAAACATAAGGTACCAGAGAATACCAATGCTTCTTTCTCCCCATTGTGTAGATTCCAATGCTGCCAGGAAGAACATGTATAGTTTCCTCCCTCTACCCTGTTCTCTGTTGTTTCTAGAATTAGACTTGAGCATTTCAATCAGTTGACTCAGCTACCTGGGGGGAAAGTTGAGGGACAGAAACAATCATGGATAGAGTAGAGTGCACCACCTCTCCCCCAAAACAAACACACTTTTGAGCTCAGTGAGATGATGAGAGCTAGGGACAGGCTTCCTGGAAAGTGGAGAAGAGAGATTATTAATGGTGATTAGTCATCCTGAACCTACTTTGGGTTGGAGATAGAGAAATTTCATTGAGAGAGGCAAGGTGTGTTCCTACATCTCCTGTGTGAAGCTCTGGGTAATAAACTGTGGTAATAAACAAACAAATGAATGGATGAAAATTATGATTAATGAATTTAATGAATGGATGAATTTTGGAATAATTGGATGAATGGATGAAAATTAAAATTAAAAAGGATTAATAATAACAAAGGTACGTTTTTGTGTTGGAAACTTATTCAGTGATTCTTCCTCATATGACCCAGTGTTAATAGAGCCGGTCCCCTGAGAAAGGTTATGAGTCCCATCTGCTGGAGCACAGAAATGAGGGAGAACAGACAAAGCAGAGTATAGTGCAAGAACCAGGGGCTATAGAGAATAGGGCATGGGGTTACTGGTGAGATGACAATCATCCAGAACTTGAATCCTCAGGGTTTCAGTTAGGGCCTAAAGAGAACTGCAATGAAACTGTAGTACAGAGGTGCCTAACATGAGGGGGAGTTGGGAAAGGGAGGAGAGACATGTGGCCCTTACTTAACAAAATCAATAAAATATCATAAAACACAGATATTATATTTTAAAACTAAGTGAATATGTAGACCACTGGGATCCTTATATACAGATTAATGGCCTTGGTTTCTATTTGACTTTGATACCATTCCTATACAGGACAGTGAATATATGTGAAAATTATAATGACAAATTCCTAATGTAGTTAGTTTCAACCAACTTAATAGATTAGTCCTAGATAGTTGTTGGAAACACATAAAAGTTACCTAGGGTCACATAGCTAGTTAGTGCAAGAAGGAGAACTTGAAACAGGGTTCTCCTGGCTCTACGCCCAGCATTCCATGTATTATACCAAACTGCTTCTGCTGACTATTGCTACTGGATAAATAGAAGAATATATCAGTGGAACAGACAAGCGTATTTTAGAACCAAATGGATTCAACAGACTGTTGTTTAATAGGCCTAAGAACACAAATTATTGGGGAAGGGACTCAAATTTAAAAAAAAAATCACTGGGACAAATAAATAACACATTGGCAGAAAATGAGATTAGACCAATATTCAACACCATATACCATAACATATTTCAAATGGTTCAAAGATCAAATCATATATGAAAAAGTTATATCATAAAAATTAAAGAAAATGAAAATATATTTCATAGCTATTGTGGGGGAAGGGGATTATATCCTGACAGCATAGAGAGCAAATAACACAATTCAAACTAAACAGTTTCAGTGATAGACATGTTGTATACTACTGTATTTGCATTTTGCATACATTTTGCATTTACTTACACGTGTACATGTTTCCCCCAATAGCTTCCTCAAGAAACAATAGTTTCTGGAGGACAGGGATTGTTTCATATTTATTCGTATCAGCATATAGTATAGTGCCTAACATATAACAGACTCAATAAATGCATGCTGAATGAATGTTGAATATATGTGGGCTAGACAAGAAATTGTATGACATGTGATACAGGTAATATGTGATATTAATGTGATCTTGGTTATTCATATATCATGTGTATCATAGGTACTACTTGTAAGGGCTAGCACAGAACTTGAAAGATAACAGACACTCAATAAATACTTATTAAACAATAATGGCTTATATTTAAAATGCAGCCACATCTATTACCTCATGTCATCTTCTCAAAATCCTTGTGAGTTAGGTAATTAAAACATAATTGTCCTTGTTTTACAGATGAGAAAACTGAGTCTTAGAGAAGTTAAGTGATTTGCCTATGGTGACATAGGTAACAGATATAACACTCTCTCCATATATATACATACATATACATGTATATTTATACACAGACATATATATACATACACACATATGGAACAATAGCAACATGCATTTATTTACATATGTGTATGTGTGTTGCCATCATTGTTTTTATTTTTATTATTCTACATGATGTGACATAGGTAAAAATGGTAGTTCACACCCAGATATCACGTTAGTTTATCATACAGCAACTTGGTACATTGGTAAAGTTCTATTTGAGTTCCACTGTATTGAATTGGAGCAAAATTTTCAGGAAGGTCACCAAACGAATACATTTCTGTCTTCTTGATAGAAACATCAAACACTAATTATAAGGGGAAAAAGAGACTTTGTCATCCTTAGTAAGAGAAATTCACCCTGCCAGGGTCAGCCCTCTCTCTAAGCCCAGAGCACATTTTCTTTCTGCAACCCGCCTTTTGTCTCTAACAGAGGTTCCTGATGGTTCGGGAAGCAAATGCAAACATCCAGACCTCAGATCAGTGAATTTGGGCTTCCAGCTTTTCTTGCAATTATTCCCCAGAGTCAAACATTCACTTAAAAACAAATTCATTCCATGAAGCCATATTAAATTCCTATGTAGGTAGAGCCCCAACAACACACGTGAATGGAGCCAAAAGGGTGATGGTGGTAGGGAGGAGGTGGAGAGTGTAACCTAAATAATTGTCAAAGTTGAGGCAACAATTTACCATCCCTTAGTGTACACAAACATTTTTCTGAAAGTCACAAATCAAAGGTGCTTGATGTTCGGAGTCATTTAAAATGCTACTTACCTAAAACCAGGAGATGAGAAACATGTGGCCAGCATTTCTTGGAGAAGTTCAGGGAGGGGGTGGGGTAGGGAACATATGCATCTTAAAGGAAGACCTAAAAATACTCTAAAAGCCTCTAGTTCACTTAAACCATTAATCCTGCACTGAAGACATTTCCACATTTTAATGGACTGCAATTAAATCCAATATTTCTTGATACAAGTGTCAGGTGTTTTCAGCCGTAGCACAAATGAGTGCTCCGTGCCATCGTCCTGCCTGGGAAGGCGTTCAGACCGGGACTCATTTGAACAGCTCAATGTAAACACCGGCACCTAATTCCATCTGCTTGGGGGCCATCTGTTGTTTCTTTGAGGTCTCGCTGCCCGTTTGTCTTGTGGATACCGTTTGCAGGATGCGTCTGGCTTGGTGATGGATAGCTCAGGATTGGATGCACTGACTTCATGCTTTCATAAAGCAAGACAGCTGTGGGGAGAGGCTGGCCTTCAGGAGCTGGAACGGTTTACATTTTCCATCTCTGCACCTCTTTGGCTTGCTGAAGGAGTGGGTTTTACCAGACAAGTGAGTAAATAAAGCAATATCTGCCCTCTGAGTGAGGAGGGGTGTTCCAATGCTCTTTAAATAGCAATTACAGAGAGAACCCAAACTCACAATCTGGAATCCTCTTGGGCAAAGGTTGGAGAACCATGTTTAGGTGCCTACGAGTAGTGTTTCCTATATGATCATCTTGAATGCCTATTAGAAAGCACAAGACACCTTAATAAGGTCATCTCACTGTAGGTTTGGCTTGGTCTCTCTGGCCTTCATTGGTCAGTGGCTAGACAGCCAGGATAATCATGAAAAACACTCTGAATTTGAGTCAAAAGACTTGAGACCTGGAGTCTGAGTCAGTTAATCAACAAGTATTTATTAAACGCCTTCTGTGTAGTGCTATGCTAGGTGCTGAGCATACACAACAATAAATAAGATGGTCCATGCCTTCAAGGAGTTTACGTTTTATTGAGGGAAACAACATGTACCCAGATTGACATTCTATACAAAGTATATTTTGTGCAGTAGATATTTGTGCAGTAGATAAAATATATACAAAATTAATGCATTCAGTGGGAGGTGAGAGACAACATGTTTGTGTATAAATATATACAAAATAAATATGATAAATGTAAGGTAGTCTGAAGACCTTGCTTCAAATTCCAACTCAGTTACTTGCTGCTCATGTGACTCTAAATGATGCATTTAGCCTTTCCAAGCCTCAGTTTCTTCACATATAAAATGATGACATTAGATTAAATGATCTGCAAAGTCTTGTCCATTTTTTAAATTATAAACCTATTTTAACACTGGCTTCAAACCTTCAAATGCCAAGATGGTATGAGAGCTTGGGAGAAGAGAGAAATCCTTCTTCCTTCCTGCCTGCTTCCAGAAAGGACACATGGGGTTCCAGACCCTCTTTGGGGAAAGGGGTCAATTGCTAAGCAATTGACATTGTAGAGGAACAGTGTTTAGTAGGACCCTTGTTTCCAGCTTGTCTCCCAGTGGAAGATCTATGTTTTAATCTGTATAGTGACTTCTTCGATTTCTGTTTGCTATCTGCTTGGATAAATGGATTTACTTGTTATTCACTATTTGTCATGGTCTTTCATGTAACTAGAGTTTGGTGGGAAGGGGTCAAGCCTTCAGATATGAGCTTGGGGTTACTCTTTCCCCTTTAAGGGATAGCAACCAAGAAAGCAGCTTGAACCTAAGGGGAAAAAATTTTCCCCTAGACTAGCAATAGTTATTGGATCAGATAGATATAATTCTAGTCCAATACCCTGAGGAAAGCAGAGTGGCCAGTCTCATGGTTCTTTCTCTGGCTCTCCTCCAGGGAGGAATTGATGTCTCCCTTGGAGAAGGATGGCAAGATTCCGGAAATATCTATCAAAGCTTCCTTGTGAGCCATATTTAGATGAATCCATTCAGACATACATGTAACCTGAGTGCAAGGATGTGCTGGTAAGTATTTAATAATCATCTCTCTGAAAACATGACACATTTATAATTAATCTGCATTATCAACACTTTCTTAAGTCTAGGCAATTAAAAAAGCCTCAGTAACTCAAGTCCTGATTTGTAGCATTTGTCAATTTTATGCTTATATTGAAAACTTAATAATTGGCCCTTGAGCCAGTTTGAGCTGGCTCCAGCCTACCTTTGTCTACATGGACAGCACAAAGATCTCACAATCCTCAGTTTCACATGGTCAACAACTGACAGGTTGACTGGTTTCCAATAATCTTGAAATTCATCCACAATTCCAGATTTAGAGATCTATAGCTCACAATTGTCCAGCTAAAGATATTCATCATTCTTCCTTTCATTGGAAGCAGTCCACCAAGTGCTGACTGTTTGGATCCCTAAACCAATGTGGTAAAAGCAAGGCTTAGGGTCATAGATTTAAAGCAGAAGGAGACTTCAGAGGGTGTCTAATACAAACACCCTCATTTTACAGATTGGTAAACTGAGGCCACAGGAGGCCACATAACTTGTTCAAGGAGAAAATGGCAGTCAAGATTTGAACTCAAGTCCTTTGATTTCAAATCTAACATTCTTTCCATTGTACTATAACTTGACCCAGCCTGACCTAGATTAGACTTGAGGATGGTGCCCCCATCTCAGACATGGAAACTATGACTTGCTTGGCCAAATGTGCTTGGCACACAAATAAGGAAGAAGAATGACTCCTTATGCTCAGGAGAGGTGGTGTGGTATGAAGAGAAAGGAATAAAACTATGAGCCAGGAGATCTGGTTCTAATTTCTGCTCTGCTGCTAACAAGCTGGTGATTTGGGGCTCAGTACAGAGGCATTGATCCATCACCCTAAAGGAAGGTCCAGTTGGGCTTAGCTTTCTAGGCATAGGGGGATGGGGTTGGCCTGTTGGCTTTGTTAATAGCTACTTGTGAAGGAAAGTAATGAGAGTGAGGTTTGGAAAAGAAGACTGCAGGTAAATAGCAGAGGATCTCAAACACTAGGCTAAGGAATATATGTGTTAACCTATTGGCCCTTTTAATCTATTGGCCCTAACCTCTAAATAACTTTCTACTCTATTCAGCCCAAACTCCTCATTGTGGTTTAGTGGAAAGTCTGTTGAACTTGGAGTCAGAGGACCTACATTCAAATCCCATCTCTTGGGTGACCTTTGGCAAGGCATTTATCTCTCTGGGCCTCAGTTTCTTCAGATGTAAAATGAGAGGGGTTGGACTAGATCACCTATAAAGTCCTTTCTTACTCATAATCTGTGATTCTCACTGTCCCTTGGACGTACTGTTCTCATTCTTACCTCTATGCCTTTGTTCATTCCCTCTCTTTTTTTGTACCTGGATGGTACAGTAGATAGTGCACTGGGCCTAGAGTCAAGAAGACTTGAATTCAAATCAGGCCGCAGATACTTACTAGCTGTGTGACCCTGGGCAAGTTCCTTAACTTCTGTTTACCTCAGTTTCCTCAACTGTAAAATAGGAATTATAGCTCCTACCACGGAGGCTTTTTGTGAGGATTAAATGAGATAATATTTGTAAAGTGCTTAGCACAGTGCCTGGCACATAGTATGCACTATATAAATGCTTAGTCTGTTTCCCTTCCCTTCCTTTCTTCTCTTCCCCATTCAAGTACTACTCCTTCTTGGAGATCTGCCACCTCTATGAAGCCTTTCCAAATACTCACCATAATGTACATTGTAGAATCACAGAATTTCAGATTTAGAAATGACCTCCAGGGTCATCTGGTCCATCTAATAGCTCGAAAATCGTTTCTTATAAAACATACCAAGCATATGGTTTCTGTGGGACAGCGGTGCTGGAGCTTATGGCAGGACTGTCACTGACACTAAGAAGGGAGGGTTGGGAGCATGAGCCAGGACAGACTAAGCCTCTATTTTTTTCTCTATTTTGTTACCCCAAAGTAGTTTGGTCTCATAAATTTAAGCAGCAGAAAATGATGGATGTTCTGAATCTGAAACCATATCCTTCCACTCCAGTGGAAACATTCAAAAACATGTCATGAGGAGAAATTGTCCAATCATTAAAGGGAGAAGGAACAAAAAAACCTACCACAGGATGAAACTGATTTCTGCAGTAAAACAATTATTGTCATTAAAAGTCAGTTATAAAGAAATGACAAGACAATTAAAAGGCTGATTTCTCTCTCATAAAACTCCATACCTGTGAGCAGCAGTAAGCCTGGGGGTCCAGCCTCTGCCCGAAGACTTACCATGAGAGGAGAAGCCGCAGCTTCTGGGGGCTGCCCATTCTACTTCTGAATCCTCAAATTGTTAGGAAGCATTTCTTAAAGAGTCAAGTCTAGATTTGCCTCTTTGCCACGTCTATCCATCGTTCTCAGTTGTGTCCTCTGGGGCCAAACAGAAAGTCATTCCTCCTCCACATGACAGACCTTGATGTATTTGAAGACAGCCATCATAGACCCCCTAAATCTTCTCTGTGATAAGCTAAATATCTTCCTTTCTTTCTTAAAAAAATTACTGTGAACTTAGAAATTATCAACGAGCATAAACATTTCAGTACACAAAGAGGATTGTGTAAGAGGCTCTGGATTTCTTTTATTTGTAATTATTTTTGAGAGAGTTGTATATATATAAAATTTAACAAAGAAGTAGCATTTACTCTCTTTGGGTCTTTTTCTGCATTTCTGAATTTCTTTTTTTTCTCCTGCATATTTTAAAAGTTACATTGGACCTTTTTTAAGCATAAATATCACTCTCATTAAGCCTTTCTCCCCTCCACTCCCCCCCAAGCCTTTCTTTGTAACAAATGTATTTAGTCAAGCAAGACAAATCATCACATATCCTGAACACACTTCCAGCTTACCAGTGTACTTCATCCTGAACTGAACACAATTCTCCACGTGTGATCTGGCAAAAGCAGAATGCTACAGCAACGCCTGTATTGTTCTGGACACCTTGCCTCTCAATGCAGCCTGAGATCTCATCAGGTTTTTAGCTACCACATCACACTACTGACCCAAAATGAGTATGCAGTCTACTAGAATCTCCAGATCTTTTTCCATAGAGATTTTGTTTCAGTCCTGCTGCCTGACATTGTGAAACTGATTTTTTTAACTGTGGTTTAAGGCTTATCCCTATTAGATTTCATCTTATTCAATTTGGTGCAATGATTGAGCCTGCCAAGATCTTTCTGGATCTTGATTTTGTAGTCCACATGTTAATTGTACCTCCTAGCTTTGTATTATTTGCTAATTTGATAAATATTCCATCTAAATCATTAAAAAAAAGTTGAATAGTATTCCCAAGTCTCAGAGTAGAACCTCTGTGTGAATCGTGCTCAAATCTAAATCCTCAGTTTCAACGTTTTTCCCAAGCTCCAGTCCAATAGTGCCAGTTTCTTAATGGATATTTTCATGTTTTTTTTTTAAATTTTAAGGACTATGTCTTCCTATATTACCCAAATTGGAAATGCAGGTGCCTGATTGCCCACTAGACTGATCTCCAAATGTATAGCAGTGCTGATCGACTCTGTTTCTCACCTAGATTATCCTGCCCCACTCTAGGTGACCTGGTAGGTCCCCATTCCTGGGGGCTTACCAAATTAATGTTGAATATAATTTAGATATTTGATCGATATAGTCAGTTGTAGCTCAGAATTCCCAGGCTCAAGAGATTCACCAGTCTCAGCCTTTCTGGGTAGCTAGAATCACAGACATGTATCATTTTTGGTGATATCTCCACTGCTCTCTGTGTCAAAGCATATAAATGGTCTCTCTACATCTTATCTTTCTTCTTTCTAGTTTATTCTTTACACTTTTACATTATTGTGTAAAAATCTTTGCTGTTTTGAATTTATTTTTATTCTAAGCTTGATAATCACCAACTAAACTGGGCATTTTCATGTATAGTAGAACAAAGAAAGAGATGAATAAACTTTGTAATATAATTCTCCTATCAACGTTACTCCTCTACTCTACCTTCGTGGGTTCTCTATTATTTCATGGCATTTAAGGCCCTTTGCTATCTAGTTCCAAACTTCCTGTGTGGTCTGAGTCACTTTTCATTCCCTGATCTCATCCTCTCCTCTCCATGCCTTTGCTCACACCAATTCCAACATCTGGAATGGGGTACCCCCCATATCTCCCTCTCTGTTTGCTGAAGACCCTTTCTTTCTTCAAGGCTCAACTCAGGTCTCACTTCCTCCATGAAGCTTTCCTGGTTTTAGGCTCCAAACACCTCCAATGAGAGTGATTTCTCTATACATACTTCATAGCACTTGCCCCAGAACTCTCCTTTATATAATAGTTAATTGTGTACGTGTCTTCTTTCCCTTCCTTCTCACTCTTTGCTTGATTGTAGGTCAGGATACATGTTATATCTAACTCTATCTTGAGAGTGCTGTTTTACCCATAGTAGGCTCTTAACAAATGTTTGAGTTGAGTCGAATGTCTGGCACAGTGGAAAAATGGCGGATTTGGAGTCAGGGCACCTGGGGTTGACTCTCAGCCCTGCCACTTACTACCTGTGTAATCTTGGGTAAGTCATTAGCCTCTTTGGCTCCCATTTTCCTCATTTGTAAAATGAGGCATCACTAGGTGATGTCTAAGGTTGATTCCAACTCTAAGTCTATGATTTCATTATTTTGTTCAATCGTGAATTCTTCCAAGATAAGGATTATACATCTTATCCATTTTTCTCTTCTCCCACAGAGTTTTAGCTCATTGCCTTGTGCATAACTACCTAGGTGGTACAGTGGGTCGAGTGTTCAACCAGATGTCTGGAAGACCTGAGTTGGAATCCTGCTTTAGGTACTTACTGGCTAAGTGATCCCAAGTCATTTACGCTCTATAGACCCTCGTTTCTCCATGTGCAATATGGGAATAATATGGGATATGGGAATATGGGAACCAATATAGGAATATTATTATAATATATGGGAACATCAAACCAATATGGGAATATTATTATAATACATGGGAACAGCAAACCAATATGGGAGTGATATCACCTACCTCACAGGGTTTTTGTGAGGATCAAATGAGATATTTTATGTATAGCAATTTATAAAACTTAAATAATTGTTGTAAAGCTTAAGTAATTGTTACCCGGGAAATAATATTATATAAATAAATGAACAAATGAATGGATTTGCCCCATCCTGGATAGCCCCGCCCCCCCATCTTCCATGACATATGGTCAAATTCTTTAGAAGAATTTAAAAGTGTTTATCAAGAAGTCATAACTATCAGAAAAATTTCAAGCTGAGAAGTCTTTTCCAAAAGTGTTTTCGACAGGCTTCCAGGCCCTGACTGAAGGGGAAGGGGCAGTTCTGGGAGGACCAAGCCCAGCTTGAAGTGCTTGGTGGATTCGTTTCACAGCCGACTGTGGTAAGTGGATATCCAAGCACTCTGAGGGTCAGCTCCACTGGCTAGCTCCAGGAAACATTTCTATAATTACTAATCATCCACACGATTCCTCAGCACAAGCTGGTGCCCAGAAATAACCTAATCGTTTAGAAACATATACAAAGCCGACCCCCAATTACAGTGATTATGTGGAACTGGCAGAGAAGGAGTCTTGGGAAAGAAGAAAACAACTCCTTTTTGTTACACACTGGAGGCCCCAATTACAGGCTCGGCCCGATGGGGAATTGGGTCTTCCTGCTCCACTCTTTCAGTTTGTTCACAGGGGGCACCTGCCCTTTGGGTTTACATTGGGCTCCCAGATCTTGAATGCCTTAAATCGAAGGCTGTTTCTGTGATTTGATGTGGGAGATAATGAAAAAAATACCACTCCTACTTACAGATATCTACCCACAAACCAGTCCTGGCTTTGAAATGACACCTTTCCAGACTCATTTCTCCCAGTTAAGGCTTTAGGTGTCCAGGTGGCTCCTATCAACAACATACTTGACACTGAGCAATCAGTCAATAATAATTTATTAAGTACCTCACACAACAGCTGTGTGACCCTGGGCAAGTCACTTAACCCTGTTTGCCTCAGTTTCCTCATCTGTAAAATGAGCTGGAGAAGGAAATGGCAAACCACTCCAGTATCTCTGCCAAGAAAACCACAAAAAAGGGTCATAAAGAGTCAGACATGACTGAAAAATGACTAAAACATGTGTCAGGCACTCTCCTAGGAAGTTGAAATACAAAGATAAAATCAAAGTAGTCCCTTCTCTCAAGGAGCTTGGAGTCTAATGGGGGAGACAAACGTAAATAAATATGTAGAAAAATATATACAATATTAGCACACAAGGTAATTTTATGTTACTCTGAGGAAAGGAGCTAGCAGATATGGGGAATAGAAAAAGGCTTCATGTAGAAAGGGGTACTTGTGCCAGTCCTTCTAAGATGTAGAAATAAGGAGAAAGTATATTCCAGACACAGTGGATAGCCACTGAAAAGACAACGGGGAGAGAGGGCTGTGTTAACTGTATCACAAAGGCCAGTTTGTTGGACTGTCTTGAGTGGGAAGGAGAATAAGGTCCATAAAACCCTTGGCTTCCTGGCTATTACTTGCAGAGAGTTGCCATTTTAATGACAACAGATAAAGCTGGTAAGGGAGATTGGAAGCAGTTTACTAAAATTAAGAGGCAATACCCTTGGGAGAGGAAGTAACTATACTAGTAGGAGAGGCCAAATGGCAAAAGCCAGGATTTAAGAAGACCTGGGTTCAAGTCATGCCTCTGACACATACTGGTTGTGTCACCCTGGCCAAGTCATTTAACCTTTAAGTACACCAAACCACTCTTTAAAGTGGTTAATTGTTGCGAATAAGCTAATTTATGTTAGTAGAAAAAGTATTCTCACTGGGAGCTCTTTATGATGATGAAATCAGAAATCTAGATTGGAAAAAAAAATACTTTTCTCATGAAGTTTGTTATAAGGATCATATGAGAATGTTACATAAAGTGTTTTTAACCCTAAATTGCTATAAAATATCAGTTATCATTGCTGTTATTATTATTAAGGACTGCTGAACTTAGAAAAACAAGTTCTGCCTCTACTGTGAGTCCCTGGGCAATTGACTTCTGTTCCCTAAGCACTGGGTACCATTTATCCCCCTAGTGAAATGGGAAATGATGCTCGTATCACCTATTTTCAAGCAGGGCTGTTGTGAAACCTCAGCCTGCTATCCCATCTTCCTCTCATGTGTCCAGGACATTATGGCAGCAATTACCATCCCCCCACCCCACCTCCCACCCTGATCCTGCATCTTCAGTCCTACTCTCAGTATTGGTTCCTTTCCATCTGCTTACAAACGTATTCAGGTCCTTTCAATGCTGCATCTTATTACTAAATATTAAATAATAGCTTTGTGGGAAAATACCAAGGGAAATCTTTTTTTTAGTATCAGAGTTCAGCTCCCTCCAATACTAAATCTGATGACTAATTACTAAATAAATTCCTTCCAACTTTATGACATTTGCAAATGTTCTGTTGAGCATTGCATTTATGCCTTTACCCAAGCCACTGAAATGACACTCCATTGGATACTCCCTCTGTGGCTCTGTTCTTTTGAGATCATAGGCAGGATCATAGCTCTAAACTTGGAAGGAATCTCAGGCAACATCTAGCTTAACCCCTTCATTTTACAGATAAAGAAACTGAGGCTCAGGGAGGCTAAATGGCTTGCACTGGGTCATACAGCTAGGAAACAGCAGAAGCAGAATTTGATTCTGGGTCTTTTGACTCTAGAATCAGAGATCTTTCTAATGGCCTTTAACAAATTCTGAAACCATCTAATTTTAGGATCATATGGGTCATATCTCTCCATTTCCCCTTGCAAGAATGGCTAAGTATGCCAAAGAATGCCCTAAACTAGGCATGTTATTTCTTTTCTTTTCTTCCTTCCTTTCTTTTTTGGGAGGCAATCGGAGTCTTACACAGGATCACACAGCTAGTAAGTGTCTGAGGCTGGATTTAAACTCAACTTCTCCTGACTCCAGGGCCAGTATTCCATCTCCTCCATCCACCTAGCTGCCCCCTTAGGCAAATTATTTTTACAGCATTCCCCTGGTACATAAGTTTATTAACTCAAGCTTGAAAAGCAAAGGCTCATTTGGTATGACTTATTCTTACTGAAGCCATACTGGCTTTTTGTAATCCCTGCTTCTTTTCTAGATATTCACTAAACATATTCCTAATATTATGTTCTAGAATTTTGCCAGGCATCAAGAGCAATTTCACCAGCCTGTAATTTGTAGACTTATTTTTCTTCCCCCTCCCCCCTTTTAAAAATTATGTACTATTGCTATTCCTTTTAAATATACAATAAAGTTATCATGTAAAATTTTTTCCTTCTCTTCCCTCCCCCCAATGTGGCTACATTAGACACAAATATGTATATATGTAAAATCACTTTATACCTGCTAAAAAAAATTAGGGCAGTGTTTCCCTTTTCTGATTCTGTGGTAACTCTTCCATTTTCCATAGTCTTTTACCTGTTCTCTTGGTGATAGCCTTGACTCTTCCCTTTCCTTCGCCTTTCATCTCTTTTATCAGATGATCATTTACCAAATGCTGTCAGTGTCCCCTCCCCAGTAGCTCCCATATCTGTCTCTTCTCTATTACTTCCATCATCAACCTTGAGTAGGCTCTCATTACCACCCACTGGGATTATCCATAGTCTAGCCAGTTTTCTCATTTCTAATCTCTTCCTTCTTTGATCCATCTTTCATATTGCTACCAGAATAATGTACTTTCTGTATAGATCTGATTATATTACTTCTTGGCTCAAACATCTTCAGTGATTCTTCATTGTCTATCAAGTAAAGTTTAAGCTCTTTTGCTTGGTGTTCATGGACCTCCATGTCAGTCAAGTTAGTCGGTCATCAAGCATTTATTAAGTGCTGACCAAATGTACATATACATTCTATATTCAATTTAAGATAAAATACACATGTGTGTATACATATATAGATAGAGGTATATACGTATTTTATATATTCTATCTACAATATTTTTATTATATTTATGTCTATTTTATACATACATATACATGTATCTGTATTTATATATACACACATACATATTGTATGTGTTGCGCAGTGAGGTGACACAGTGGATAGACTGTCAGGCCTGGATTTAGGAAGACTCATCTTCGTGAATTCAAATCTAGCTTTGGACACTTACTAGCTGTGTTACCCTGGGCAAGTCACTTAACCCTGTTTGCCTCAGTTTCGTTAACTACAAAATGAGCTGAAGAAGGAAATGGCAAACCACTCCAGTATCTCTGTCAAGAAAACCCCAAACGAGGTCGTGAAGAGTCAGACACGACTGAAAAATGACTCAATAACAACAACATATATGTGTAAAATATATATACATATATAATCTTCGAGGGAAGGCACTAGCATTGGGAGGGGAGATGAAGGAGGGACCAGGAAAAGTTTGCCCTCCTCTGCTTATCTCATGTACCCTATGATATACTCACACTAGAAAATCTCTTCCATCTACCCCTTGTTTTCTCACTTCTGGGCCCTTCTTAAAGCTATTTTCCATGCCTAGAAAGCCATCTTTTTGTGTTAAATTCCTATTAATTCTATGAAGACTAACCCAACTGTCCCTTATCCATGAAACATTCCTCAAACCCTTTAACTGGCTAAAAACTTGACCCCTTCGGAGCTCACATGGCCCTTAATTTATACCTGTTTAATTTATCTACGCCACAACATTTTGTATTTGAGTCAATTTTACATGCGCCATATTCCCCTACTAGACTCCATGAGGGCAAAGATTTAATTTCCTCTCTCCTAGAGCCTCCTAGCACAGAACTCAGCATGCAAATCATTTTGACATTTGTTAAATTTAGTCAGTTTGAAGGGTCCAAAGGGGAGGGAAGCAGGAGGGTGAAGTATGATGCGAAATATGGCTTAAAGATTCCCAGCACTGGGTGTTTGCTCTGAGAGCAGGGATAAGTATGGTGGTGAAGCATGCCTATGGAAGAAGCAGGAGGTCTGGGTCTCTCAGGTTTGGAAAGGGACTAAAAGACTGAGGAGGACTCCAAAGGCAAACTTCCCTTGTTTTGAGACTTTTTCAAAGACTGATGCTGTCCTAATTCACGATGTCCCTCTTTCACGCTGGTCTTCCCTGGCCTCACATCATTTTGAAGCTGTGTCCCAGTTGGGCTTGTGTTTGTCCCTTAACAAGGACTTCTTTTAGAAGGGGGTGGGTTGATGAAGGCACTACTGAGAACTAGAGCTTAGAATTGCTCTTCATTGTTGCAAAATTACAAAGAGAAAATCGGGCTCCAAAGAAAGACACCTCCTCCCACCCTTTTACAGAGCTGGGGAGTCCACAGGTATGGAACATTGCATATATTGCCATATTTTTTTGGCATATCGATCAATTTTTAATGATTTTTTTTCTTCTTCCTCTTTTGCCTTTCCTTTTTTAAAAAAAATTCTTTGTTATTAGGTATGAGTGCCTGGAAAGGGGCAAGGGATGGAAATTTAGGTGATGTAAAAACAAAAGAAATCAATAAAGATTTGCTTTTAAAAAAGAATTGCTGTGTCAACATAAAAGTCCAAATCCAGCCCTAAAAGCCAACGTAGGAAATGCAGACAGACCTCATTCATGTGGACCTCACTCTTCCGGACTTTCTGATAATTTTCAGAAGAGGTGGACTGAAGTGTACCTTGGCTTTTAGGAGTCCTTTGTAGCTCTCAGGTTCTTAGCTTCCTATGTTCTGTAGTATAATGCCTTGCTCTGGTAGTCTCTTGGAAGTGCTTGCTGACATCATCATCATCTCTGAGGAATCTTGGCAATCATTCTGTGGGAGAGCAATCAGTAGCTTTCTTTCCCTAAAGAGTCATTCTACCCCTGTGACCCCTTCCTCTTATTGGTCAGTTCCTTCCAGAACCCGCATTTTAAGTAAAGTTTATACCTCTCTGAACTCTATTCCTGACTCTGGACTTTGTCTGCTATGTCCCTTTTCAGCCTCCTTTTGTATGTTGTCTTCCTCTATTAGAACGTAAGCTCCTTGAGGTCAGGGCCTGTCTTTCTTTTCACTTTTTTTTGTATTTTCAATGCTTAATATAGTGCTCGGCATATAGCAAGTTTTAAATAAATGTTTATTAAATGAATTTGACTTGCATTACATCATGTGATTGGGTGGGGGACCAGGAAAGACTTCCTATCATAACATACTCCCCTCCTGACACTAGACTACCACACCTCCTGAAACTCTGTCACCAGAGAGTCCTCCTTTTGGGATCCTTATCCTAGTTCCAGAAGGCCCAGCTAATGCCAATACTCTTGGGAGGATACATGCACACTTTGATGTGAAAAGGGTTGTGAATGTATTTCCTCTTGTAAGCTAGCTGAGTATGAATGTTTTCTGACACTACTCTCCAGAGGAAGGATTTTTAACTTAGGGTCTGTACACTTATTTTTTAATTTAATATTTTGATAACTATTTTAATATAATTTGTTTACTTTGTAATCTGTAGGTTTTAATTTAGTGATTTTAGAAATATGATTCTGCATGAGTAATTTCCCAGTTGATAAATGGTAAAAGGATATGAATAGGCAGCTTTCTGACAAAGAAATCAGAGCTATCTATAGTCACATAAAAATGCTCTAAATCACTTGATTAGAGAAATATAAATGAAAACAACTCTGAGGTACCACCTCACACCTACAAGATTAGCTAATATGACAGAAAAGGAAAATGTTAAATGTTGGTAGGGATATTGGAAAATGGGACCCTAATGTACTGTTGGTGTAGTTGTGAACTGATCCAGCCATATTGGAGAATAATCTGGAACTATGCTTAAAAGGTTATTAAACCATGCATACCCTTTAACTCAGCAATATTACTACTAGGTCTGTGTCCAAAATTTTTTTTTAAAGGAAAAGGACTTGCATGTACAAAAATATTTATAGTAGCCCTTTTTGTGGTGGCAAAGAATTGTAAATTGAGGGGATGCCCATCAATCAGAGGATGGCTGAACAAGTTGTGGTATATGATTGTGATGGAATACCATTGTGCTATAAGGAATGACAAGCAGGATTGTTTCAGCAAGACCAGGGAAGACTTATATGAACTAATGCAAAATGAAGTAAACAGAACCAGGAGAACAATGTACACAGTAACAATATTTTCATGATGATCAACTACGAATGACTTAGTTATTTGTAGTAATACAATGACCCAAGACAATTGTGAAGGACTTGAAAAATGCAATCCCCTTCCAGAGAAAGAATTGATGGAATCTGAATGCAGATCAAAGCATACTTTAAAAAACCCCTTCTTTACTTTTCTTTTTTTTTGGGGGGGGGGTCTGTGTTTTCTTTTGCAATATGGTTAACGTGGAGATATGTTTTGCATGACTGCACATGCATAATCTATATTAAATTGACTGCCTTCTTAAGGAGCTAGGAGAAAAGGAAGAGAGAAAGAGAATTTGGAACTCAAAATTTTTTAAAAATGAATGACAAAGATTGTTATTACATGTAATTGGAAAAATATAAAAATTTAAAAGATTTACAACAAAAAAATAAAATAAAAACATGACTCTGAGGAGGGGTTCCTAGGCTCTACCAGACTGTGAAAGGAGTCCATGACACAAATAAGGTTAAGAACTACCCCCCCAATATACTTTTTCTTATCCAGTCATGCACTCCTTAGTCTCCTTTGCTGGATCATCATTCATGTCCTGCCCCTAAAATGCAGGTAACTCTCAAGACTCTGTTCTGGGCCTTCTCTTCTCTCTCAAGTCATTGGCTCCCAATGAATCAATTATTTCTATTAAGGTGACTCCCACATCTACATTTCCAAGTAAATATCCCATAGACATCTCAAACTCAGTGTGTCCAAAACAGAACTCATTATCTTTCTCTGCATTATCTCTCTCTTTTGAGGGTGTCACCTAGTCATCCAGGTACTTAGCCAGAGTGTCATCCTCAACATTTTGCTCTCCCTCATCCCACACATCCAATTAGTCTCCAGGTATTATTGATTCTCCTTCCATATTATTTCTTATCTCCTCTGTCTCTCTGTCCATTGTCCTCTCTTGCCTGGATTTTTAGAATGGTTTCCTCTTTGGTTTCTCTGTATTCAGTTGTCTCCTCTCCCAAAGCACTTCCGTACAGCAGCCAAATCGATATTCCCAAAGCACAAGTGAGACCATCCCTCCCCTTCTTAAGATCCTTCAGTGATGGGGTGGGGTTGGGGCATAGACTGAGAGAGAGAGAGAGAGAGAGAGAGAGAGAGAGTGAGAGAAAGAGAGAGGGAACAGTTATGGCTACTAATGGCTGCTAATGGCTGCCCTTGTGATTGTTAGAACTGAACAGGTTGACTTAGCTGTACTCTGAGTTTGTTTTGGGGAAGACTCCAGCAGGGGGTCAGAGAGGTTTTGGGATGGCAAGGCTCTAGGTTGTTATATTATGTATTGAATATTTTGGGTTCCTAGCTGTTATGATGAAGCAGACTGACTGGATAAATGGCTTGTGGGATATGGTTCTCTGGTGTCTGAAAAAGTTGTTTACTTCTTCTACCTTCTATGTGGAGAGTCTCGTATACTTTGTGACAAAGAACTATGTAGGCATTTTGACAATTATCATCTACATTGTAATTATTGCCTTACTCTTACAGTCCCCTTGTTTAGGGGCCTGGGAGTCGGGACACCTAAGGTCCTCTTCTTAGCTCTATTACTAACCAACTGTGTGACCTTGGGTAAATCACTTCTTTTTCCAGGTCTCAGGTTTCTGATCTGTAAAACAAGAGCTGGGTTAGATTCACTTTAGGCTCCCTTCTCACTCGGATGTGCCCTGGTTGTTTCACTGTCACTTGCCTCTCCCATCCATCTGCCAATTAATTTGTGGGAATATTTTTTAGATAAAGTACAGGAACCACCTGCCCAATCCCGGTAGCAGCATCAAACACCCAAAGACACGTGTATTTCCTCAAAAGCACTTTCCTGAAATTAGTCCAATCCGCCTCATGTCATTGGAAAAGAAATGCTTAGAGAAGGAGACAGATGCCCCCAATGTGTTAACTGGACAAGGAGACCCAGGGCCTGTGATATATACTTTTCATATCAGCTCAAATGTGCAGCCAGGGTTTATTACGGTCTTCAATCACTACAAGTGGAGAGCTTGCTTTACCACTGGGAGAGAGAATTCCCAGGCAAAGTGTCTGATGACCTTGGCATTGTGATGTTGACATTCTGACTTATTCCCAGCTAAAGATCCAATGATAAAAATATCAATGTGAACAGCTTGTTTTTATGTTTTGTAGCTTTCAAGGCTCTTTTCCCGCAGCAATTACGTGAGGAGACAGTGTAGTACAGTGGAAATAGATGGCCCCGGGGATCAGAGGGCTAAGGTTTAAATCCACTTCTGACATGTACTAAATGTGTGACCTTGGGCAAGCCACTTAGCTTTCCTGGGCCTTGGTTTCCTCATCTGTAAATTGAGGGGGATTTGATTAGATAGCCTCTGAGGTCCTTTCAAGGGTTAGAGCTACGAATCTGTCATCCACATTTTACAGATGAGAAACTGAGTCCCAGAGATTAAGTGACCTGACCAAAGCCATACTTCAAAACATCAAGGATCTGTGTGTGTAGCCTCCCTTCCCTGATGATGATGATAATAATAGTTAACATTTTCTTGGTACTTTGAGATTTGCAAAACATTTTACATATATCATCTGATTTGATTTTTACGACAATCCTGAGAAGTATGTGCTACTATTTTAAAAAATTTTATTAATTTGTTTTTAGTTTTCAACATTCACTTCTATAAAGTAGGTGCTATTTTTTCTCTCAGATTTCAGATGGGGAATCTGAATTTAAGAGAGGTAAGTGACCCATCCAGAGTCCATAGCTAGTAAGTGACTGAGACAGGATTTGAATTCAGGTCTTCCTGACTCAAACCCACTACTCTTTCCATTATGACCCTTGACTTTCTTTATTATCTTCACCAGAAAAGATCAAAACATTTCCATTTTATAATAGACAGAATAGGGATCATGTTGTCGCTGCGTTGTTTCAGTCATGTCTGACTCCCTGTGATTACATTTGGGGTTTTCTTGGCAAAGATACTGAAAATTTTTTTTGCCATTTCCTTCTCCAGTTCACTTTACAGATGAGAAAACTGGGGCAAACAGCATTAAGTGACTTGCCCAGGGTCATTCAAGTAAGTATCTGAGGCTACATTTGAACTCATGAAGATGAGTCTTCCTGACTCCAGCTTCAGTGCTCTGTGCACTGTCTATGCCATCTAGCTGTCCCATAGGATTATGATTTAGAGCTTGAAGAGACTTTAGAGGTCATCCTATCCAACTGTCCTTTTACAGGTGAGGAAATTAAGGACCAGAGATAGTAAGTGACTTATTTGAGGTCACTAGGGGAGTAAGCGATGGAGGAGAGATTTGAACCCTGGACTAGAAATCCATTCCCTGGGAGCCAACCTTCTGTTGGTGAGCCTTTTCTGGGTGATTCTTGAGTATCCAAGCTCCACTCTGGCACCAGGCCATCACTCAAAGGCTCTCTAACTTGGAGGAACTTGCTCAAGTTTGTTATTTGATGGCATATTGCCCTTAAGGAACGCAGGTCACCACCATGGCATGATGGAGTGTTGGAGACAGATTTCAATGGAGGGACCAAGGTCATGTGTTTGGTAACTGGAGTCAGGCCTTGAACTCTGGTCTTTCTACTCTTAAGTCCTAACAGTATTTCTATTAGATACTACACTGAAGTATCTACTCAAGTTGATATGAACTGGACTTTGGCTTTAATCGGAAGAACACACCCGTACTCAGTTTAACATAATATGGGAAGAACAACTGAGGGAGAATCTTGAGGCTCTCAGGAGTCTTGTAGTCCTACTCTGCTACTTCTCAAGCTCCTTTTTAAACAGAAATATTTCCTGTAAACTTTGGCATGTTGAGTTCTTATTGGACATTAATGCTGTGACTCGAATTCATTAACCCTACTGGGTAACCCCCAAAACAAAGAGGACAGAATCCCAGCTGGAGGAGGTTTGATGGGCAGTGGCTGGGTCAGAGAAAGTCTTATGTTCAGTAGAGTAGCTATTATCAAGCAAATGAAGCTTATTTGGATGCAAGAATAGATCAGAAAGGATACCATGGGCTGATTGATCAGATTGGAAGGAGGATAAAATAGCTACCAGAACCCTAGGTAGCTCTGTGGGAGGCCCCTTTCACTGGCAGTTAATGCCAACTGAGGCTGACATCAAGTTTTTTTCCTCCATGTTTGAGAGGTATGTGTCTGAAAGTCTTCTTCCCAGGGTGGATTTGCGGGAAGAGGACCTTGATTCAAATCCTAGGTCTGTTAAAAATAAAACATCACAAATATTTGTTAAACATTTTTAAAGTGCTTATTATGTACACAGTACTGTTTATCCCTGGGGATGTGAGAGTAGAAAATGGTGCAATCACTCACCTCCCTCCAGTGACTTACAGCAGAGGACACAGCTTCACCTAAACCTCTTCAGGCACACCTTTCCTTCTTAGTCTGTGAAGCCTTGGGCAAGTCATTGCCCTGAATCTTGGTCCCAATTTCCTATTCTGACCCCGAGTTTACAAACCTAAGTGACATTATATACATGAAGTTATTCTATAAACATTCAAATTGCAACAGATTTTTTAAACACAATTGTTAGGATAATATCTCTAAAGTATGGCCCTGATCTTCTTTCCTCTTTCCACGATCTCTACTTCCAGTTTTCCTTTATAAATTATCATCCCCCACTCACTCACTCTATCATCTACCTATCTTTATTTTCATCATCTATGTCTCTCTGTCATCTATCTATCTTGGTCTTCGGTGTATCTATCAACTATCTATCTATCTATCTATCTACCTACCTACCTTTATTTACATCATTATGTCTACCATCTATCTATATCTATCTACCATCTCTATCTATCTGTCTATCTATCTATCTACCTACCATCTATGTATATCTATCTCTCTATATCTGTCTGTCTACAATCTATCTATATCTATCTACCATCTACATCTGTCTATCATCCATCTATCTGTCTTTCTATCTTTTTAATTTTTTCTTTTTTATTTCTTTTTTATTTTTAGTTTACAACACTGAGTTCCACAAGTTTTTGAGTTCCAAATTTTCTCCCCCTCCCTCTCCTGGCCTATCCCCCCCCCTGCCAAGGTGGCATGTAATCCCATATAGGTTCTGCATATACCTTCCCATTAAACTTATTTCCACAACAGTCAAGTTGTAAAGAAGAATTATAACCAATGGAATGAACCATGAGAAAGAAGAAACAAAACCAAAAAAGAAAAAAAGAGAGAGCAAATAGCTTGCCTCAATCTGCATTCAGATTCCATAATTCTTTTTCTGGATGTGGATAGCTTTTTCCATCTTGTGTCTTTGGGAGCTGTCTTAGAACTTTGCATTGCTGAGAGGAGCCAAGTCTATCAAAGTTAGTCATCACAGATACTGTGGGTCTGTAATTGTGCATAATGTTCTCCTAGTTCTGCTCCCCTCGCTAAGCATCAGATAATGTAAGTCTTTCCAGGTTATAATGAAGTCCAACTACTCCTCATTTCTTATAGCACAATAGTATTCCATTGCATTCATATACCACAACTTGTTTAGCCATTCCCCAGTTAATGGGCATCCCCTTGATTTCCAATTCGTTGCTACCACAAAAAGAGCTGCTATAAATATTTTTGTACATACAAGTCCTTTTCCCACTTTTAGGATCTCTTTGGGATACAGCCCTAGAAGCGGTATTGCTGGGTCAAAGGGTATGTACATTTTTATAACCCTTTGGGCATAGTTCCAAATTGCTCTCCAGAATGACTGGATCAATTCACAACTCCACCAATAATGTAACAGTGTTCCTATTTTCCCACATCCTCTCCAGCATTTATCATTTTCCTGTTTTGTCATATTAGCCAATCTGACAGGAGAGATGTGGTACCTATTGATCACTAATCACTATTGATTAGAGAAATGCAAATCAAAACAACAGTGATTTAGAGCATTTTTCATATGACTGTAGATAATCTATCTTTCTCTATATCTACTTATCTGATTGTCTACCATCTATTCTATCTATATCTCTATATCTATCTTTTTCTCTACCATCTATCTATATCTGCCTATTTCTATCTATTTTTATCTCTCTATCTATCTATATCTATAGCTATCTCTCTATCTATATCTCTGTCTACCATCTATATATCTACCATCTATCTCTCTATCTCTATCTATCTATCTATCTATCTATCTATCTATCTATCTATCTATCTATCTATCTACAACCTTCTATTCTCTGGCCCTTTCCACCTCATCTCTCAGTATTGTCTTTCACCATCCTCTGTTCCAGCTAAACTGGATAATCTCCCCAAATTCCTGCTATGCTATCCTGCCCCCGTGCCTTTGCTCATGCTATTCTTCTGGCAGGAGTGGCTTTTTCCCTCTATCCTATCTCTGCAATTATTTCAAACAGGCTCCCCTATGCTTTGTACTTGTATATCTGGATGGGAAGAACTGTGTGCAGTGACATCGAGGTGTATGATAAAAGCTTGATGGTTGATTGATTTTGGGGGGAATAAGGGGAGGAGAGGTTAGGCTCCTGACTGGGTGGTATTTGGCCTTGTACTATAAACCCCTCAAAAGGAGGGAGAGCAAAAACATCTTACATCTCTAGGCCTAGAGTACAGTATTTTGCATCTTTGTTGTTTCAGTCATGTCTGACTCTTCTTGACTCATTTTGGTTTTTTTTTTTTTGGCAGATACTAGAGTGGTTTGTTGTTTCCTTTTACAGCTTATTTTACAGATGAGGAAATTAAGGCAAACAAGACTTGCAAGTGACTTGTCCAGGGTCACACAGCTAGCAAGTGAGGTTATATTTGAACTCAGGGTCTTCCTGACTCCAGGCCCAGAGCTCTATCCACTATGTCACCTAGCTGCCCCATTTTGCACATAGTAGCTGTTTAATTAATGTTTTAAAAATATTCAGGGTGGAATCTTAAGACCAGGCAAGGCTTTAGAGATCACCTTGTATCTTTCCTTTTTAGAGTTGAGGAAAATGAGGCCTTGCTGGTGTTTTCTTTCCTTTTTGTATTCTCTGTGCCTTGTTCATAATAGGTACTTAATGTCAACCGAATCGAATTATTGATGGCTTAGCACATATAAGCCCATTTTTCCTCATCTGTAGGATAGGGATAATAATAGCAGCTGGCTGACCTGATCCTGGCCAGGATCACATGGGATGATAAGATTGTCACTTATGCCTCCACAGCATCTCTTGCCTAAATCCCTTCTCTCTGCTCCCTCAGCTACCAGTGTAGCTTTTATTTTTGCATCCCCAATACCTAGCAGAATGCCTGGCACATAGTGGGTGCTTAATGTCATCTATGTATGAATGTAAAGTGCTTTGCAGACCATACAATGATACATAAATGTTGGTTGCTATGGGGATGAGGAATAGAGGGTTAGTGTTCTAGTGAAATATCACTTCAGTCCCCTGGGCCTCAGTTTTTTTCACTTGTATAATGAATGGTAGGTTCACCTTGTTTCTAAGAACCCTCGCAGGGACTAACATTCTTTACTTTGATGTAGCAAAGTCCACTCCAGAGACTAACTTTCCCTCCCGAGCCATGGCGCTGAGAAGATGCAAGAAGCTAGAGAAGCCAGAGGAGTGGCATTTGGACGTCCAGTCCATCTGAAACTGAAGAAAATCGATTCCCTTTGCAAACTCTCCAGGCGGCTGATGAAACGACCGGCTGCCTGTGGTTCCACCAGCCGGCCTTTTAGCAGGACGTGGCAGGGCACAGAATGCAGGCATCCAAAATCAAAATACAATTATCGTCAAGTGTAAAAGAATCCAGTGGGCAGGAGGTTAACTCGAACCAGGAATGACTTGAAGGGAAAGACCAAAAAACAAAATTATGAACAAAATACCAAGAAAGGAAAGCAGAGGTCCAGCAGCACCTGGACCTGATTTTCACGTGAACGCTTTAGTGGTGAAGCCTCGAGAAAAGCATGGGCGGAGGACTTTTTCAGAACAAGAAAGGAACCTCCTGGGTCTGAATTTCCTTTTCATTCCAGCCACCAAGGAGTCATTTATTGACTTTGGGAAACACATCTTTGAGGCAGCCAAAGAGTTTTTATTTTTTATTTTTTTAAGAAGAATTTTTTTTTCTTCACACCCAGAATAAGTCTGGAAATTGAGCTCTTACCTTAGAATCGTGAATTCCATTAGCATCACCATCCGGCTTTCCAGCCAGCCAAGGAACAGATGTGCAGGCGTGGATGACTCTCAAGCCAGCAGCCTCTCTGGAAAGCAATGTTGGCCACCTTTTGTGTTGGGGCTGCTTTTGGGAAATCCGGGGTGCCTCCCTCATAGAGGGCTTCCTACCCTTCCCCTTTTACCCCTAAATCGCTAGTGAGAGGAAACTTAAATCCTCCCTTAACAATCTGTATAGCCCTTTGTAACACATGGAGACAGACTGAGTAATGGGCCCAAGGAGGAAGGTGACAATTACTGGTTAATAGAAGACAGAGTCCAAGACATGGGTTATTTGGCTGTCTGTGTTCCAAGATTCTAGGAGTTAAATGCTGTATGGAGAGCTGTTGAGTTGCCTTCCTCTTTCCATCTCATTTTTTCCAAATATTGATTCACCTTAAAAAAGTTGTATGGGAGATAAGCAAAGGGAGATTATTGAGCTATTTATTTTCTCATTTTTCTCAAGGACCCTAATTTCACTTTTATTTCTTGCTTATTTAATTTCTTCCATCTACTCTTGGAGTCTTGTGGCCAAATAATTTTTTTTTTCACTGAGACTTAATTCCATTTTTTGGGAAGTTTCTCTTCTGCTGGGTTTCGCTCTCGGTCTCCTCAACCCAAAGTATTTTTTCAAAGTATATGTAATTTTTTTCTGTTTAGTCATCACCTCCAGTTTAGTTCCTAGATTTGGATCTGCTGCCAGTGCTAGGATCTTCCCTGTTCTCAACTTTTTGATAGGATGGACAGGCCCTGGCTTGTCCTGTCCCTTCTACTGTGTGTTGCTAGAGCTCTGAATGGGCCCAGGCTATGCTGTCTGCCACATCCCTTGCTTCTGACTCTTAGTGACCTTATGCTTGACCCTCTTTCTGCCCACATACTTAACATGCCAATTTATACATCATAACAAATTTACAGGTTCTACTTTGCTCATTCCATATTTTTTTCCATATATCCAGGGCCAGATCCCAGCAAACTAGTGGTTTTATTACTAGTATGAAAGAATTCCATTAATGTTCTAGAATGATCTAGGGGTAGTTTGGGGGGTAATTTAAAATTGTGGACACTGAACCCTCAACAATTGTCTGTTTCCATAGAATTTGCTACCTTAGAAGTTATTATGAATCTTTTAACTTTTGGAGCTAAATCTTTTCAATTCTGGTCCAAGCCAAAGATGCTGCTGTTTTTGGTCCAGGAAACAACAAATAAAAAAATTTTCATATCATCTGACATGACAATACAATAGTACCTCCACAGTATGTGAAGACATCCTGATTTTCTCATACAGCTTTCTGAAGTTATCTAGTTTACTGGAAATGAGTCTGGCTTATGCTTCCAGTGTGATTGCTTAGGATGACTACAGGATTTAAAAGAAATCACCTGCACAGCTATAGGAGACCCATTTCTCTTCTCTTAAATGTGTGTTTCATGTGGCTGACTCAGGATCAGTAGACCCAAAAGAGGCTTATTATGTTATCTGTCTCCTTGATGATAGAGCCCTGCTGTGAAGGCTCTACTGGTCTAAAGGTGCTGTGCCAGGTCAATGGTCTTTTCAGATGGTCTTGTGTTAGGAAAATTCCTGGCAGGTCAGTTTCTCTGATGAGGCTTGGCTGCTGTTTGGAGAAAAGCTAACTGAGGGTTTACTTTTACTTGGTGGGGAAAGAATGGGGAACCAATAAATTGTGACAGTTGTATTGAACTGTCATGCAGCATGCGTGCGTACATGCATGTGTTTATGTGTGTGTGTATAGTTATATAAATATGGGGGTTGCAGTAGAATAAATCCCATGGAGAGTGAGTAGAGCTCCTCTGGAACCTTTTGGGGATGGTGTGATTCGATGATGAAGAGATAGGTGCTTTTGGATTATGCACATCCTGTGTGTGGTTCCTTGGTCTTCTCCCCTACCCTATAACAGTCTTTTCTCTCTCTCTCTCTCTCTCTCTCTCTCTCTCTCTCTCTCTCTCTCTCTCTCTCTCTCTCCCTCTCTCTCTCTCTTTCTCCCCATCTCTCTCCCTCTCCCTTCAACTCTTCAGAACATGTGGCAAATAGCTCTCCCTCTTTGGGCTTGCAAGGAGGGGTAGAGGAGAGTCCACCTTTCCCCTACCCTGGTAGCATGGTGACTGTAAGTACATGGCAGCTAAAGCGTATGTGTTAGCTTAGTCTAGAATAAAACCTGAGCCTTGGGTCCCTGGATGCCCCTTCTGTTTTGTGTTCCTTGTCTGAACATAGGTGACTGAATAGTAATCCTGAGATTGACATGTACAACCCCGAAGGCAACCTTATGATTCTGAGAGGTATGAGGCTCTTAGAGCTGAGTGGCAGCTGGAGGAGTGTTCTGCAATCGCCTTCTTCTTAGAGAAGATGACCATGGACAGGAGGAGGAGACCAAAACCCCTGCCTGACTTCTCAAAGATAAAGACTTTGTAGGAACTGTGTGGAGGCAATGGCGAGCCACAGTGAAAAGCATCAACAGCAGTTTCACACACTGGTTCATGTTTTGAAGTCTCAGTCACAACTTCCTGGGAGAGTGTATTAGAGTTATGTTATTGCTGCTGATTTAAGTCCTCCCCCCCACACACTTAATAGTATTTTTTTTTCCAATTATGGAAAAAGATAATTTTCAATATCCACTTTTAGGAGATTTTGAGTTCCAAATTTTTTTCTCCCTACTTCCCTCCCCTCCTTCCTTCCCAAGGTGGCAAGCAATCTGATATAGGTTGTATGTGTTGGTTTAAGTCTTTGTTAAGGTGTTTGTGAATATAACTAGTTCCTGATTAATTTGAATGACTCCTGTGAAGTAGCAATATGCATCCAGATTCTAACAATTCAAATTTATAATTATGTAAAATGTTATAAATGTTATAAAATAAGCATAAATGCGCAAAATGTTTGGTTCCATCCTAACAAAAATATGAAATACAAATTCAAATAGTGGGACTACTTTGGAGAATTCATTATTCCAAACAATCAGGACCTAGCTGTATTTTGTATTGGGTATTTTGTGTGGAGGAAATAAATAGCTGTCCTATACCTCATTTTCATGGTAAATTGAGCACCTTTGTAGTCTCCCCCCAGCTAGGGGAGAGACCACAAATATGAGCCAATACTAAGCTTTAAGCAATTCTCCCTGGGGCTTTGGAGTAGTGGTATAAAGAGCCATAGCATTTGAGAAAAGGAACCTGGCTATTCTCTCTATAGTTTAGGCCTTTTAGGTATTGAACAAAATGGATGTTCATGAGTATTAAGCTGAGAGAAGCCTCTTAATGGAGAAGGAAGGGGTGGGCTCCCCAGACTTCCTGGGTCTAGCAGTGATTCTATGTGTGTTGTTATAAAAATCACTTTTATTGTTTTTTTTTTTTAATTTTGCCTTTTTTTCTGTGTCTGGTTTCTCCAAGCATACTATTACTAGGCTCTAAGAGCCTTGAGGACAAGGACTTTATCTTTCATTTCTTAATCCACCATAGAACTTGCAGATGATTAATGTTGATCAGAATATGTACCTGAATTAGTTTGCTTATTAAGTGAGCTGTCTTGCCTAAGTGCCAATTTTAAGTGGAAATGGAAATATTCAGAACATCTCATAAGTTCTAGGTCTTTTAGTTTCACCTGAACCCTTAAGGATCCACAGTCCCAGCCCTGTGGGAAACATTCATACCACCACACATTGCAAGGTCTGTTGAGCCAGCATTCCCTGATTCTGTAGCAAGAAGGCCAAAAGAATATTATTTGCAATTGCTAGAAAGAGTTTCCCTTTTCCTTTCAAAAAGGAACGTGTCACCCTCTGTACTATTATCTGTTGGACTGTGTAACCCAGGCTTCTTCCATCTACAGATGCTAGGAAAATATGTAGCCACTGAGATCACTGGTCATTGTCCACTAGCAGGGAACCTGGAGCTAATGGGTCATTGGCAGGAAACTCAGCATGCTGTGGATTTCCTAACTGTATGTGCGTAGGGGAGGAGGGAAGGGTAGGCAGACAGGGCCAGGGACAAGGGCCAGGAATGATTCTTATGATCAAAAGGTCATTCCATTTAAAGACTTTTTTTTATTAATGCTTTGTGCTTTTATGGTATATTGTTTATATCCCTTCCTTCCTTTCCACTCCCAATGGAGCCATACCTTGTAACAAAGATTAAAAAATAAAGGAAAAAAAAGTTGAGCAAAACTAACTCAAATATCAACAATGTCAGGTAGCATATGCCATATTCCATACCCATAGGCCTCTGTTTTAACAAAGGGAAAAAACAAAACAAAACTCTTTTTTAAATTCTTCAGGGCCAAGCTCCATCATTATTACTATGCAGATTTAAGTTTTTTTAAAAATTGTTCTTTTAATTTGCTGCTGTCATTGTATATGCATATATATGTATATATGTGTGTGTGTGTGTGTGTATATGTATATATATAGTTTTTCCTGATTTTGCTTACTTCATCTTGTATCAATTCATATAGAGATTCTCTTCCTTTTCTGAATCCTTCACGTTTGTTATTTCTTATAGCAATGTAATGTTCTATATACCACAATATAACATCAAGGGATCCTAGATGTAGAACCAGAAGGGAACCTGGAGGCCATCTGGCCCATCCGAGGCGTAGGGAGGTTACATAGGTCATAAACATGAGAGATGGAATTTTAAATCCAGGTCATCCGACCTCAGAGCCAGCTATTCTCCAATCAAGCAGTTCCTACTTCGTTTCTAGGGCAGCTAAGTGGTGCAGTGGATAGAGCATTAGACCTGGAATCAGGATGACCTGTGTTCCAAATCCAGCCTAAGACATTAGCTGTGTGACCCTGGGAAAGTCACTTAAACCTGTTTACCTCAGTTTCCTCATCTGTAAAATTAACTGGAGAAGGAAATGGCTAAACCACTCCAGTATCTTTGCCAAGAAAACCCCAAATGGGGCCATGAAGAGTCAGATTCAACTGAAATGACTTGAACAAGACTTTGTCTCCAGTTGTCAATGATCACAAAAAAATACTGCTGTAAAGATATTGCCGTCGGTGGGGCCTTTCTGTCTTTAATCTCCTGGGGTATATGCCTAGTAGGAAGATTCAAGTATATGGGCTTTTTAGTCACTTTTAAACTACAATAATTACAATTTGAGGCTTTTGATTGTTACCAAAATTGCTTCACACAGTAGGAGCTTAATAAATGCTCATTGCATTGAGCTGGATTGAGTTATTGGGATCTTTGACAGTGAGGTCCTTAAAAAACAAATAAACAAACAAAAAAACCCAACCAAGAATTCAATATGTGATTTTATTGTTTTAGGGAACTCTCTGCAGAAACTTGGGGAGGAGGGGAGTAACAAGAAGTGCCGGGGGAAGATGGGGGATGGACGCAAGATAGGAAGAGTGGCTAAGGACAAGGAAGTGCTGAAGACATCCTGTCTTTCCACCTTTGCTAAAGATTCCCTCTGAGTTCCCTTCCCACGAAGGCTGTGCCATGGGCTTGGTCAGTTTCCTTATCTCAGCTGATTCTCTCTCCCTCTCTCTAGTTGGCAGGCACCCATTTCCATCTTTCTTCAGCTCTTGAATCTCCGTTTACCACCACAGATCAATAACTGCTCTGTCATTTGTGTTTTTAGAGATTGAATGACTTGCCCAAGGTCATACAGTCAGCATGGGGCAGGGAGGGAAGAGCAGGACTAGGGTGGTGGGCGGTTCTATGGTATGTTGATATACTGGCTGGGAGAGGGGCTAGCCCCACAACTGTGGGAAAGAAGGTCCTAGTGAGCACATCTGCTTAAAGAACTAACTCTTCAACACACTGATCAACATCTGAATGCTGAGGGGGGAAACACCCAAGCTTTATCTGACAGTGATTTACATTCGGAGAGACCTAATCCCACTGGCTGGGCATCTTTATTCATTACCAGCAGCCTTGACTTTCACACTTCATGCCGGCTTGCACAGGTGGACGAGCTACTCAGAGTGACTATTATGTTTATGTTATTTTTTCATAAGCCCGGTTTGAAATTTGTCAAACTGCATCATTGTTTAACTATGTGCCCGTCAAAGGGAAACTGCCAGATGGGGCAGGCCGCTCCCCCAACCTTGCTCCAGGCAGTGAAATTACACACAGGCCACAGTCTTATGTCAAGTCTTTAGAAAGAAAAAAAAAAAAAGAAGACGAAGAAGGAGGAGGAGGAGGAGGAAAAAAAAAGCAGCCCATGAATAGGTCTGACTATGAACATTCATAAAACCTGGCTTTCTCATGCCACTAATTTTATATGAAGGCTCGTGCCAACGGTAAATAAAACTTCACGTCCCTCGTGTCATTCGTTAGCGAGGTGGTCATAATTTATGTCTTGAAGGCTGCCCCAGCCAAGCAATCAAACAGCAAGCTATGGTTTATAGGTGTTAGTGTTTATACAAATGGTAAATAAATGTCAAACAAAAAAATTCTACTTTCAAGAAGGGATGATGAAGCTTAAGTCATTTATCATTGTTCCAAGTGGAAAAATCAGAGGAGCCCTTGGCTGCCAACGCAAATGTTTCTAGGCCTTTGGCTAGTGTAGGCTTGGGCCCCCAGGTCTGCCAGAGGGTGTGCTGAAATGGAAAACATTGCAGATCGGGTGGTTGCAATGAGCCCTGATCTTGAGAGAATTGAGCCGCCTTGGGCCTTGGTGCCAGAGACGGGCAGCATTGAGCTCAAATGGTCTGAGGCATCAGAATCCAGAGGCTCAGTCTCTGACCTTGGCTGGGCAAGAGGCTAAGCGGCCTGGGAGGCAGCTCTGCCTCCTTGGGGGCTAATTTTCTACCTGCAGCTCCTCCTTGTGCATGGGGACTGGGGTCTGCATGAGCCTGGAGCTTCAGGCTGGGGTAGGCACTGAGGTCTGATACCATGGAAGGCTTATCTTGCCCACAGTTGGCAACCGGAGATAGGCTCAGTGTGAAATGCTGTTCCTGGGTCCCACCTCCTTCTCTAAGAGCAAAATGCATCAGGTGCAGTGCAGCAGTGACCCCACAACTTCATAGCAGACATTAACTCCAATACTTTGACTAAGGGATCGTTTTGCTCTCTGGTACCAGAGACATATCAAGGACACAGTGGCTAGAACTTTGCCCTAGGATGCCAGAATCTAGAAGGTTGGGGTAGTACTTGTATTCCTTTGGCAGATAGAAATAACCCTAGTTAACAAGAATAATTAATTAAAACAAGAAGCTACCAGATGGTACAGTAACTCTCCTAGCAGTGGCCTCTGTGGCTAGAATTTGCCCTGTTTTCTGTGGGCTGCCCAGACCACATGGTGGTCTCTCTGGCAGCAGCCTGGAGGGGTCACAGAGTCTCTGTCTAATGCAGTCTATCTCTATCTCTCTCTCTGTCTCTCTCTTTCTCTCTCTATCTCTGTCTCTCTCCCCCTCCCTCCTCCTCTTCCTCCTTTTTCTCCTCCTCTCCCTCTTTTTCTTTTTTTCTCTCCCCTTTCTCTTCTCTCTTTCTTCTCTCTCATTCTCTCTTCTCTTTCTTTTCTCTCTCCTCTCCCTCTTCTCCCTCTCATCTCTCTCTGTCTCTGTGTCTGTCTCTGTCTATCTGTCTCTCACCCTCATCCCCTCTCAGCAATATTGCAGGGTCTCTCTCTATAACAGACATTGTGTTTGAGGTCACTCCCTAGGGGAGAACCCCTCTCCACTGCTCAGCTGAGCTTTAAGAGTTCGGAAATGCAGGGCTCCAGCTTCATCTCCTTCTCCATTCTCTCTTTTTCTTCTCTCTTTCCTCTTTCTTCTTTCTTTTCTTTCTCCTTTCTCTTCTCTCTTCTCTTTCTCATTCTCTCTTCTCTCTCTTTCTTCTCTCTCCCTCTCTTCTGTCTTTTCTTCTCTCCTTTCTCTTTTCTCTTTCTCATTCTCTCTTCTCATTCTTCTCTCTCTCCTCTCCCTCTTTGCTCCCCTGTCTCTCTCTGTCTCTGTCTCTGTGTCTCCCCTACCCCACTGTAAGCATCATTCCAGGGTTTCTCTCCATAACAGACATTGCGTTTGAGGTTGCTGTCTAAGAACCCCTCTCCACTGCTCAGTTGAGCTTTAGGAGTTCAGGAATGCAGGGCTCTAGCTTCATCTCCTTCTAGTCAGTTCTGGACCTTGTTCATTGTCCATCTGCAGTGCCTACTCAAGATATGATAATTAAAGAGCTTGGTCATACAACTGCATGTCATAGTTGGAACAGTAAATCTTTTTCATCCATTTATAGATTGTTATGCTGATCATTTTTTTTAGAAGTGACAATTTCATGATGGAGATCCTGTAAAATTCTGGAGCTTGGTGAAACCACTATAATATTGTCCACAAATAGGATCATCTAGAAGACTTTACCTTCTATAGGGAATCCCTCTTCAATTTAGAACTTGTTCTGGTTGTCTTTAATGACAGTGGTGAGCATACAACTCCCAGCTTTATTCTTACTTGATATTAATAATCAGAGGATTATTGAGTATAATATAACATGATATTATAAAACAAACATGTATTCAGTGCCCACTATAATATGCAAGGGCAGCTAGGTGGGGCAGTAGTTAGAGTGCCAGACCTGGAGTCAAGAAGACTCATCTTCCTGAGTTCAAATCCTGACTCAGACACTTACTAGCTGTGTGGCCCTGGGTAAGTCACCTAACCTTGTTTGTCTCAGTTTCCTATAAAATAAGCTAGAGAAAGAAATGGCAAACTGCTCCAGTATCTTTGCCAAAAAAGCCCAAATGTGACCCAGATGTGGTCACAGAGTTGGACAAAACTGAAAAAGGACTCAACAACAAATAATATGCAAAGCGTTCTGTTAGGTTCTATGGATACAAGGTAAAAAAAAAAGTCTCTAGCCTGTAGGAGCTTATGTTCCCTTGCGGTGGGAGGGGAAGGGAATATGACATGTATGCAGATGAGTAAATGCAGAGAATATACAAAGTAATTCTAAGTTTTAGAAAGCAATGATAAAATGAGCAGACCAGGAAATATCTCAGAGTGGAGGTGGTGATGACTTTTTTGCAGCTCCAATATGAAGGAAAATAAAGATTTTATAAAGAAGAGGTGGAGAGTGAATTTATTCTAGGTATGGAAGAGGAGCTATATGGAGGTGTGGAGGTGGGAGATGGTGCATCGTCTATAAGGAAAAGCTAGTAGTTCAGTTTGACTGGAACAGAGAGTGAATGAAAGAAGGGAATGTCAAATAAAACCAGAAAAATAAGTAGGAGCCATACTGTAGAGGGTTTTATATGGAAGGCAAGATTTTATATTTTATCCTAGTGGCAATATAGTATAATATTTTATTCCTAGTGGCTCTCCAAAGTTCTGAAAGCCCTTCAGTTCTCAGAGTCCTTGCAGTCTCCTGGATTCTTTGAATTCTCAGTACTCTAATCTCACGAGGCTCTTTGATCTCCTCACCTCTCATGTTCTGCACTCTCAGCTCTGCAGTTTCTCTCGATGTTGGCTCTCTCTCAGTGTCTGCTGCCCCAATGTCTTCTTGATGTCAACTTCTCAATTCTCCTTCTCAGTTCTGCTGCTCTGAGTTCTGGGCTCTCTTTATATACAGACCTAGCTGGCATCTGATTAGCTAGAACTCAGTGCACATACAATTGGCTCTGGTCTTAGCACTTCTTCTTAGGGCCCTGAGGGCTACACACCTTTCATGACCTACTTAGCAAAAGGGTGTGGGCCTGAGGCCTCACGCCTCCTTAGTGAAAGGATATGGGCCTGGGGCTTTGAATCTAGTAAGTTAAGGGTATAAATAAAGGCCCTGTTGAATGGGCAGGGAAAATCTTTAATCACATTAATACTACATCACCTCATTGGGGCATTAATACCATTCAAGATTCTTTCCTCTAATTTTGGGGCATCTTCCCAACAGCATGACAAGAATTCAGACTTTAGAGATTGAGGACTCAGGTTGAAATCCAAGCTTTGTCATTTACTACCTAGGTGATAGTCATCTTTTTATTTATTTATTTAATATTTTTAGTTTTCAGCATTGATTTTCACAAGAGTTTGAATTACAAATTTTCTCCCCATGTCTACCCTCCCCCCCACTCCAAGATGGCATATATTCTGATTGCCCCATTCCCCAGTCAGCCCTCCTTTCTGTCACCCCACTCCCCCCCCCATCCCCTTTTCCTTTACTTTCTTGTAGGGCAATATAGATTTCTATGCCCTGTTGCTTGTATATGTTATTTCCTAGTTGCATGCAAAAACTATTTTTTGAACATCTGCTTTTAAAACTTTGAGTCCCAAATTCTCTCCCCTCTTCCCTGCCCACCCACCCTCCCTAAGAAGGCAAGTAATTCAACATAGATCACATGTGTATTATTATGCAAATCCCTTCCACAATACTCGTGTTATGAAAGACTAACTATAATTTGCTCCTTCCTATCCTATTCCCCTTTGTTCAGTTTTCTCCCTTCACCCTGTGCCTTTTCAAAAGTGTTTGCTTTTGATTACCTCCTCCCCCTATCTGCCCTCCCTTCTATCATCCCCCCTTTTTTATCCAATGAGAGCAAGATTCACTCATTCCCCCTCACCTGCCCCCTCTTCCCTCCCAACAGAACTGCTTTTTCTTACCACTTTTAGGTGAGATAATTTACCCCATTCTATCTCTCCCTTTCTCCCTCTCTCAATATATTCCTCTCTCATCCCTTAATTTGATTTTATTTTTTTAGATATCATCCCTTCATATTCAACTCACCCTGTGCCCTCTGTCTATACATACATATATGTATATATATATATGTATATATATGTATGTATGTATGTATGTATATTCCCTTCATCTACCCTAATACTGAGGTCTCATGAATTATACACATCATTTTTCCACGTAGGAATGTAAACAAAACAGTTTAATTTTAGTAAGTCCCTTATGATTTCTCTTTCTTGATTACCTTTTCATGCTTCTCTTGATTCTTGTGTTTGAAAGTCAAATTTTCTCTTCAGCTCTGGTCTTTTCACTGAGAAAACTAGAAAGTCCTCTATTTTATTGAAAATCCGTATTTTGCCTTGGAGCATGATACTCAGTTTTGCTGGGTAAGTGATCCATTGACCTCCAGAATATTGTATTCCAAGCACTTTGATCCCTTAATGTAGAAGCTGCTAGATCTTGTATTATCCTGATTGTGTTTCCACAATACTCAAATTGTTCTTTCTGGCTGCTTGCAGTATTTTCTCCTTGATCTGGGAACTCTGGAATTTGGCAACAATATTCCTAGGAGTCTTCTTTTTGGGATCTTTTTCAGGAGGCTATTGGTGGATTCTTTCAATTTCTATTTTACCCTCTGTCTCTAGAATATCAGGGCAGTTTTCCTTGATAATATCTTGAAAGATGATATCTAGGCTCTTTTTTTGATCATGGTTTTTAGGTAGTCCAATAATTTTTAAATTTTCTCTCCTGCATCTATTTTCCAGGTCAGTGGTTTTTCCAATGAGATACTTCACATTGTCTTCCATTTTTTCATTCCTTCGGTTCTGTTTTATACTATCTTGATTTCTCATCAAGTCACTAGCTTCCACTTGCTCCAATCTAATTTTAAGGTAGTATTTTCTTCAGTAGTCTTTTGGACCTCTTTTTCCATTTGGCTAATTCTGCCTTTCAAGGCATTCTTCTCCTCATTGGCTTTTTGGAGCTCTTTTGCCATTTGAGTTAATCTATTTTTTAAGGTGTTAATTTCTTCAGTATTTTTTGGGTTTCCTTTAGCAAGTCGTTGACTTGTTTTTCATGGTTTTCTTGCATCACTCTCATTTCTCTTCCCAATTTTTCCTCTACTTCTCTAACTTGCTTTTCCAAATCCTTTTTGAGTTCTTCCATGGCCTGAGACCAGTTCATGTTTTTCTTGGAGGCTTTTGATGTAGGCTGTTTGACTTTGTTGACTTCTTCTGGCTGTATGTTTTGGTCTTCTTTGTCACCAGAGGAAGATTCCAAAGTCTGAGTCTGAATCTGAGTCTGTTTTCGCTGCCTGTTCGTGTTCCCAGCCAACTACTTGACCCTTGAGTTTTTCATCAGGGTATAATTGCTTGTAGAGTACAGAGTACTTTATCCCAAGCTTGAGGGGCTGTGCTGTTGTTTTCAGGGCTTTTTCTACACAGTGAGCTCTGCCACACCAGTGCTCCTTCTCCCGCCAACCCAGACTGCGACTCAGATCTGAGCAGGCTCTGCACTCCCGCTCTAATATGTGGCTTAATTACTCCCACCAGGTGGTCCTGGGGCCAGAAGCAACTGCAGCTGTAGTTCTGTAGCTGCACCCCAGGGCGGTGGCCTAACCGCAGACTCCTTTTACTCTGTCCCTGCAGTTTTTTCCCACTAACCTTCTCTGTTGTCTTTGGTGTTTGTGGGTTGAGAAGTCTGGTAACTGGCACAGATCACTGATTCAGGGAGCTAGGGCCTGTTCCACCCGGCTCCCAGTCTGGTTGGTCTGGGTGCAGCTCACGCTGGGCTCTGCTCTGCTCCGCTCCCAGCTCCGTTTGCGATAGACCTAACCCAGTGACCATCCAGGCTGTCCTGGGCTAGAGCCCTGCTTCCCTCTGCTATTTTGTGGGTTCTGCAGTTCTAGAATTTGTTCAGAGCCATTTTTATAGGTTTTTGGAGGGTCCTGGGAGAGCTTTAGGCACATCCCTGCTTTCCAGCCACCATCTTGGCTCTGCACCGCCCCCCCCCCATGTTCATCTTTTTGAAAAGGCTTTTTGATGCTTTCAAGATGAGGTCTCCTCCAGGATGGATGGGCCTCGCTGCTCTTAGCAACTTCATTTTCTTAAATGGCATTTCTCCTTCTTTTTAACTCACATCAGACACTGGAGTTAAATTAGAGTCCAAATGAAGTAGTTAGACCATCACTCACGATGAAGATAGACCATCATGGAAAGGTTGACAAATTTGTTCCATTTTACATCTGTTTGTTGTTCTCTTGCCAATTTCTTCCCTGAATGCTCTTGGGATAGTTGAGGTGGCTCATTTGGGTCAAATTTTCTGTAGATTTGTTTTCACCTCTACTGCTTTTTACTGGTTTATGCAGTGATGCTCAACATAATCTTCTGCCATCATTCTCTTTACAGTATTTTTTAAAAGTTTCCTTGATTTATTATTATTGTTTAATGATTTATTTTATTGTTGTTCAGTTGTGTTCCACTCTTCATGACTCCAGTTGGGGTTTTCTTGGGAAAGAGATTGGAGTGGTTTGCCATTTCCTTCTCCAGTTCATTTTACAGATGAGGAAACTGAGGCAAACAGCATCAAGTGACTTGCCCAGGGTCACATAGCTAGTAAGTGTCTAGGCTAGATTTGAATTCAGGTCTTCTTGATTCCAAGCCTGACACTCTATCTACTGTGTCACTCAGCTGATGTTTTTTTATCTCACAGTCATATGTGAATATCCCTCATCCTATCCCTCCCTGCCACCCAGAAAGCCTCCTCTTACAGTTAAGACAACCCAATTGATATAACAAATCTGACAGCATAGGCAGCATTCTACATTCACAGTCTTTCACTTTTCCAAGAAAAGAAGCTTTTAGAGTCTCTTCCTTTGGACACAGAAGCCCCCTTTCCTCTTGATGGACCTATCTATAGTCCTGAGTCAATCCCTCCTTCAAGTTACAATCAATTAATCAATCAATATTTATTAGTCACTTACTATGTGTTAGGCATTGAGCTAGGCACTGGGGATACCAATCAGTGTCTTCTCTTTAATGAGGTGAGGTAGGAGATGACACTATCAGTCACTGAATAGTTTACGTCCTCATTTCTTTTAGAGGCATTTTTATAGTGTGGAAATATCTAGGTCTTCTGTTGTTGATGCCACATTAACAACTACTGATTTGATAAATATTTCTTGTTTTGAAGTCCCTGGTGTAGGAAAGTTAGTGTAAAAACATTTGTCACCTCGTTGATCTCCTCATAGTAGTTTGCAAATGAACATATATTCTAAATGAGCATATATTCTAACCGGTGAGGTCTTTGGCTACAAGTCTTTAAGTTTGGCAAAGAGATCAAGCATTTGCTAGCTATGATGGTGCTGAGGTCTTCTGACTCCTGGTTATGGCAACAGTTTTACACTAAACTTTTGTGGAAAGTAGTGACAATTATTATCTCTATTTTTGCCTTTTCCCATTTCCTTTTTTTTTTACATTTATGGTTTTTTAGTAGGTGCTTTGGAAGCTTTTATAATTATGTAGAGTGACTTTCCTTACCTTTATTCTTCTTCTAATTTGATGTTGACTTTGACTTTTGCTAGAAATAGTCAGTTATGTGACTTCATAGAAATAACTAATCCTGAAATTGCTCCCACATGAATAACTAGATGTTTCTTCTCTGTTAAGATATAGTCATTTCATTTTTTTTAGGGGGTGGTGTTAGTGAAGCTCTTGATGTCCAGTACCTTCTGAATCTTCTCTGGGAGAGATTACTGATCTCTTCTATAAAACAATTTGGAACTATACTATTGTATCAGGAGGGCAGAGTTTATAATCTCAAAGAGGTTCATATATATGTCTGAAAGGTTCGGAACTGCTGGATATAAGAAACTCTCAAAGTAGGAGGCAGAAGAATCAAAGCATATATTTAGGCTCCACAATAACCAACCCATGAACCAGCATCCCCATTTTGATATATTGATCAAAAGCTTCCAGGCCCAATAAGTACGCCTTACAAGAGTAACCAGGAGGCTACAGAGAAGCATGATGGTGTAAAGCAAAATCATGCTTCCCCCTCTATGGTAAAAAGATTACCCACTGGCCTCAAGTCCTTGTTCAGCTTCCTCCCATAGGTCAGCTCTGCTACCGGCAGCTCCTGCTTCAGCTTCGGCTGTGGGTGTAGCTGTAGCAGCCTCTGGCTCCAATGGAAGCTGTTTTTAACCATCCGGCTTCTGCGGGGGTGTAAGGTACACCAGGGAAAGCACAGGTTCTTTCAATCTGCTTAAGCAAGGTGAAGAGGTTAACCAGGAAAGCACAGGTTCTTTCGATCAGCTTAAGCAAGGGAAGCAAGGTGAAGGGGCCGACAAGCTTACTCCAGTCCAACATACAAACAGCATTCAGTTCAGGGGAAAAAGCCAAACTAGTCAAGGGCACTTGTTGACTAAGTGCTAAGGAGCCCATTTTTGGTTACCAACACAACTATATACTCTTTTCTCCACTCACATGGATGCCACTCTAACTCTGGTCCTCCCAGAATATTGCAGTAGTCTTCAGATCTCTGCTTCTAGGCTCACCCTCTTCCAATTCATTAGCCACACAGCTATCAAGTTGATGTTCCTAAAGCCTAACTCTGACCATATCACTCTAATGCCCAAGAAATTCCAATGGCTGCCTCTTGCCTCTAGGACAAAATGTAACCTTCTCTAGAATTTAAAGCCCCCCTAGTCTGGTTTCAGCTTATATTACCTTTATACTCTTTATGCTCTTGCTAAATTTGTCTGCTTTTTTGTTCCTCATACACTTCTTTCTCTGTGCTTAAGCATAGAGGCTGTCCCTCATGCCTAGAATGCACTTCCTCATGAAATTCCTTGATTCCTTCAAGGCTCAGCTGAAGTGTTATCTCACTGATGAAGACTATGCTGCTAGAGCCCTCCTCCCTGACATTCATCAGTATTTTTGTTGTTCAGTCATTTTGGTTGTGTCTGACTCTCTGTGACCCCATTTGGAGTTTTCTTGGCAAAGATACTGGAGTGGTTTGCCATTTCCTTCTCCAGTTCATTTTACAGATGAGGAAACTGAGGCAAACAGGGTTAAATGACTTGACCTGGGTCACATAGCTAGTAAATGTCTGAGCCCAGAATTGAACTCACAAAGATGAGTCTTCCTGACTTCAGGAAGTTTCTTTGTGCATTATGGCACCACCTAGCTGCATTCATCTGTATTTACTTTGTATATACTTTGCATTTACTTATCTATGTCCGTGTTGTTTCCCTTCAGTAGATTATAAGCCTCTTGGGGGCAGGGATGTGTGTGTGTGTGTGTGTGTGTGTGTGTGTGTGTGTGTGTGTGTGTGTTTGGTGTCTAGCACATGAACCAGTACAGGATAACATCTACTTGTTGAATAAAAATATACATGAACTGGTACAAGTGAAGTACAAAGAAACAAGAGAACAATTTAGCCAATGTTCACAATAATTAGGATGATGCAGAAAGAGAAAAAACTCTGATCAATGCAATGATCAACCTCAGCGGCAGAGACTAATGGTAGAGAGGTGGGGTCCGTGTGAGGCACACATTATCCATCAAGAATGGCCAGTGTACATGGTTGGTTTGGCTTAACTCTAGTTCTTGGTTAAAAGGGAGAGTTCTATTAGAGGTGGGGGCTACTGGGTAGTGACAACTTTTTTTTAAGTATTAATAAAATATTACTTAAAAAAGACTCAATCTGCATTGAGGTAAGGTTCCTAAGAAGTTTATAAGCTTTCAACTTCTTTCATTCCTTCAGAATGAATCATATTTTACAGCATACTTTTTGCCATTAATCTTTGTGCCTAAGTTTGCACCGAAGCCATTGAGGATCAAAGAATTGTGTTGATTTGGTTTGGAGGATCTTGTCGAGTTGCTCCTATAATTTCTCTACCTTTTGTTCTTACAGATGTTTGTTATGTAAGCTGCAATTAGCCTCCTGTTGACCTTCTTGTTTATGCTCATTTTGCACGATGAGACAACCAAGTCTCTCATGGTTCATATTGACTTTGGGCACATAATGAAATCATGCCTGCCAACTCTTTTGTTTGCCCATCCGAGGAGAATCTATGAGCATTCTTCTATTTGATTGCAATTTTCTCCAGATTTCTGGATTTGTTTGTCACAAGAATGCCAATATGGCTGTCGTTCAGTTCTTCCAGTAGTATGAGACAGCTAGATGGTATGATATATAAAGTTTGAGCCTGAGTCAGGAAAACCTGGGTTCAAATATCACCTTTTATATTTACTAACTGTATAGCCCTGGGCTCTAATCTATTATCTTATATCAACTCATTGGTCCTTGAATAAGGATCTCATTTAGAAAACTAATGGCTAAATTAATCAGAAGATTATAAATTTAGAGCTAGAAGATATTTGAGAAATTGTTGAGTCTAATCATCTCTTTTTACATATGAGGAAACTGAGGCATATATACCTATGTTTACAGGACTTGCCTAGCATGACACAGTCACATAAGGTAAGATTTGAAGCCAGGTTTCCCTGGCTCCAAGTCCATTGCCTATCTACCACAAAATGGTAAAAAAAAATGGATTCTAGCTGGGCGTAGTGGTACTTGCCTATAATCCCAGCTCCCAGGGAGGCTGAGGCTACTGCTCAGGAGATCTGAGTTTCAGTGGTCTAAGGTGATCAAGTGTCTGTACTGACTGGCATCAATATGATGATCCCTTAGAATGGGGGTGGGGTGGAGCACCATGTTGTCCAAGGAGGGATAAACCAGACCAAGTCAGAAATGGAGAATGTCAAAGCCCTCATGTTGTGATGGGATTAGGTCTGTGAGTAGCACCTCCAGAAATGGATAGATAGGGAGATCCAGTGTTCTCTCAAAAAATGGATTCTTATTCTGTGCTCCATTTTCTGTTACTCCACAGATGTTGCTAAAAACTGAGTGATTCTGAAAGGCATGCAATAAGCATTTATTAAATGCATACTATATACCAGGTGCTATGCTAAATGCTAAGGATACAATATATGCAAAAAAGCAGTCCCTATCCTCAAGGAGTTTACATTCTAATAGGGGAAGACAATAAATAAATGGGAGTTAAAGAGTGTGTGAAGGAGGATGAGTGGGGGTGGAGAGAAGGTACCCTAGAGAGGGGCATGATGGAGAGTCAGAAGCATAGCTGGGGAAGGAATGAAGCACAGCTGGCTTGGGCCCATACCTAAAATAGAGGTCCCAGAAGGAATGTAGCAATGAGAGAAGAGGACTGGCATGGTGGAGGGACATTCCGAATTTCACCACCTTCTTGGCACACCCCCAATGGATTATCTTAGACATCCATTATTGCCCCAGACACACATGGTTATCCTGGTTGGATCAAGCTGTGGAACATTACAGAGCCTCCAAAGTCAATCAGGTGAATTGAAAGCTGTTTGTGGCAGCCATCATTACTAAAGAAGTGGAAAAGGGAATGTATTTGGAAATTCTCTCGACTGAGAGGTATGGGACCTCTTGGGAAAGGCATACTTGTTAGCAAAGATCCAATAATTGTGGGTCAAAGATAGGAGGCCAAAATTAAAGCAAAGAAATTTGTTAGCATGTTAAGGAAGACTGGTTTCTTGTTGATGGTAGCTCCAGCTACTTCGGATACAGATTTGGTTTTTACAAACTTTCATGGTCCATTGACCATGGCCACTTACAAAAGATAAATAAAATATTTAAGGAAAAGGAAAGAGAGGAGAAAGAGTGGGATCAATGAAGAAAAAAGGGGGAGTATTTGGAATTCAACTGGTAGGATTTATTATCAGAATAAGAAAACATTCTATGTTTAAGAGCAGAACACAAGGGGAAGTGACCAAATACTTTTACATTTGTGAAAGAAATCCTTTTGGACAAAACTTCAGGGTCTTTCATCCAAGGATAACAAATAGTTGTTAAATACTGGGTGAGAGCATCTACTTTACTAAGTCCTTCTATAGTTTGTTATGTTTTATTTCTTCTTTGCTATAGGTTGGGGCATTCTACTATAAGGTCATTAATTAGCTTGGGGGCTTAATCCATCAAAATGTTGCAAAATGATTATGGTTTCTGTTTTTCCCCAGAAGTGCACATAGAGATGAAGGTCATTTAATATTTTTCTTTGCTTTATGGGTTGCCAGGATTAAAACATACAACTTCACACCCCAAATACAGTGATCTTTCAACTGTCATGTTCTACTACCTAGTAATAGCTAATAAACTTTGCTTTTATGTGCATCAATGGGTAAATAATATCATTAGTGTGAGTACTCTCTCCATCAGTTCAGGCCACAAACCATCCATGCCTTCTCATTTTTATTCATGTTTTTCTGAAATATTCAAAATCTACCATGTGTTACAAACCTTTCTTTGATTCTTTCAATTTTCATGGACACCAGTAAAACTCTTGTACTTGTACTGTAATCTCCCACTCTAAACACATGGTCATCCCACCTTTTCTGGCCATACGCATCTTAAAATGATTAAAATTTTTATTGGCTCCCTATTTGATAAAGTCATGTCTACATTTCTTCATCTGTTATTCAAAGCCCTCTCTCAGCTGCTCACATCCTCCGTCTCTGATGCTCTGTCAATATTTTCCCATTGTAGATCCTCCATTCCAGTTGGGCTATCTAGACTAGATTAATCAAAGAGTGTAGTGACAATAAGAATGATAATGATAGTAGCCAACATTTATTAGTCTTAGATTATCCAAGGCTCTATTCATAGAATACATTGTGCTGGTTGTAAGTTATATCTCTTCAATGAAATGCATTTAGAAGAGATTAGCCTTGTCTCCTATACTAGATAACAAAGTGGATGAAGAACACATGTTTTCCAGATTATAGAATACAGTCTCATGGGCAATCTATTGTTTTAATTATTCAAGGTATATATATATCTTGAATAAATGCTACAAATGATCATTGAACTGGGCCATAATTTAGTAGGTGGAAGAGGGTGGCTTAGATTGCGTTTGGAAAACTATGAAGCACTTTTAATGATCCTGGTGGCTCACTCTCCCAAAAGCCAATATTATCCCAGTAAAGGAACACTGTGATCAAATCAAAATAGGATGGAAAGAAATGTAATAAGTATAAATAGACTGCAACATGTTATCAACCATGACTTGTGAACCATAATAGGAGTAGTATAAAGGACATAATTGAAGATGTGTATGACTAGAAAAGGTGGGATAGCCTTGTGGTTAAAGTGGGGCAGGGGTGAATTACTGATGTTCATGAAAATCAAAAGAATCAAAGGAAGATTTACTAGCAGAATTCTTTCTGAATATTTCAGAAAAATATGGATGAGAATGAGAAGGCATGGATGGGTTGTGTCCTGGGCTCATGTAGAGAGTATTCACACCAATGATATTATTTATTCATTGAAGCAAATCAAAGCAAAATTTATAGTCAGAGCAGTAGTACCATGGCATAATGGAAAGATCACTGTATTTTGAAGTCTACAGATGTATTTAAATCCTGGTGATCTATAAAGCAAAGAAAAATATTAAATGGCCTTTGGATCTGTGTACACCCCTGGGAATTAATAAAAGGGACATGATAAAAGTGAAGGTTTAAGACAACTGATCATAAACTAGAAGCAGTACCTTAGTGTCTCCAGAAGCTTTCAAGGATACCCTCAAAGTCTTCCATGTAGATATATGGATAGTATGTTTAGCTCCCATCCAACTTGACCTTGCCTGTTTCAGTAGGACTCAGATTCATCAGCCACCTAAGGACAGGTGAGGCAGTTCATTCTGAAGCTCTCTGAATAACGTGAGCTCCCAAAGGTAAAGGGGGAAAAAGTCTGCCTTCCATGTTATTAAATTCATATTTCCACTTTCATTCAACATAAATATCTGTATTTACCATCGAGTTCTGGAGTGTTTATTTTCTAAAGTAGTTCTGTTTAAACAAGAAGTTTCTCTCTTAAATTCATCTACTCCAATTTCCTGGAGACCCTGGGTAAGCTGTAGAGCTGACATTAATCATTTGCATTACTAGGGCAAATGGAGCTGGGTTTATGGCACTGGGCTGTGGAGTCATTAAATGTATCGTTCTAGAATGAAGGCCATATAGCTGTGGGGTTTGATTCCCCACCCTGCCGTCACTGACTCTTCCAATTAAACAGAAAGTAAATTGGACAGTCATTTTTTCCTCACTGGGGCTGGGCTAAACAGCACACTGGGTCCATTGTAGTCCCCCCACATCCAAATTACAAGGTTAGCGTTCATCCCCAAATAGTATTCCCTCAACAAGATCTCTGGGCTGGAGGTGGGTGAAGAAGATTGAGCTATTCCCTTACTTCATAGCACCGTCCTCTTGCTGGGATGATCCTTCTATTTGAAGTTCAGAATCTCATTCTATAAGAGTTGGCAATCCTCACATCTAAATGCCATTCCCTTGAGATATTGGAAGGGTATTTCTCCTGGTGTTCTGTCTCCCACACTTACTAGCTGTGTGAACAGGGACAATTTATGTAACCACTCTGAGCTTTAGTTCTCCTATCTATGTTACTGTTGGTCCTTTTCCCCCCAGAAGACCAGTGACATCACGGGATGATGTCTTAACTCGCATGTGAATTGGATTTAAGTGAGGCGGAGTCACACAAAGTCATCAGCTTCACTCAGTCTTCCAGAGTCATCAAAGCCCAGTGGCAAGACCAAACTCAACATGACAGGCGATGGTGAATACAGCAGATGACATTGGCATCTTCAGTGTCTGACCACACTCTAAGCACTTCACAGTGCCTAGTTTACTCACCTTCATGGCTGTTGGAACAAATTGTTCTCACCTGCCCTTTCTATTGGGGGAAGTCTTCAAATACTTGGGGTAGAAAATCCACTAACTCACCCATGACCCGTTGGTTACCCTCAACCTGGTTTAGCCCATCTGTTGAAATGGTTTACTGGGATGTGGCCACTGAGCATGCTACAGTTTCTTGGAGCCACAAGTGGGAGTTGAGTGCCAGGTAGACATCAAAGATGGATGAACAGCCCTGAAAAGGGCTTGGCAAGCCCTCCCACCAGAGGTGCTTGTCCTAATACTACCAGTAATATCTACCCCCAAGGTACTGTTGTGAAGGTCAAATGAAATGTTATATATTGTGCTCTTTAAACTTTCAAACACTATATACATGTAAACTTTAAACATTTTTCCTTACTATCCACCTCCTCTTGAGTTTAAAAATTTTTCTTTTTTACAAGAGAACAAAGTATAATTTGAATCTATTATAATAGTAATAGTTAGTTATGATGAAAAAGAGCCAGAGTAGATATAAAATAATTTATTTAGTTCATGGAAACTGGCTAACCATTACCTCAGGTCACCACAAGGAGTACCTAAATTCTGACTATATTTGTGAAAATATTCCCCATGTCACTTCTCTGCTCAGAACCCTTCAACGACTGCCCATTTATATGGAAATAAGATTGAATACCTCAGCTTGACATTTAAGATCTTCCATAGTTTGGCCCCAGCCTCCTCTAACCTTATTTCCCACAGCTTCCTTATGGGACCCTTCTGCTCTAGTGTGATTTGGTGATAGGAGCTCAGGACTTGGGAATTTAGCCATTACTAGTCACGTGGCTTTAGACAAGTCACTACACCATCCTCACTTGTAAAATGAGGAGAACTGTATCTGCAATATCTACCTTATAGTATCATTGTAAGGATTAAATGAATGTATTTAAAGTGCTTTGTAAGTTTTAAAGAGTTATAGAAAAGCAGATTATTTTTATACTGTCTAACAAAAATTTCCTAAAGGATTCTCTTCACTGCAAAGTCTTAGACTTAGGTATTTCATTCCATTTTGATCCCATACTTTATTTAAAAATACTCTCTATCAATAACCCTTCTCACTTCTAATTTCTGGGGAAGTTAGTGTCTAAAATTCTTTTGTGTTTATACTTCTCGAAGTCTTCTGTCTCTCTCCTCCTCCCCTCCCTCATTTGTCTTTCGGATAGTTGTTAGAATAACCTTTCTTATGTGCCGATGAGGTCACATCACTCCTTTACTCCAAAATCTTCAGAGATCCCCATGGCTTATTCATTACAGTTGCCATTTCTTTAGGGGAAGCATTCAAAGCCCTCCACAATCTGGGGTCACCCTACGTGTCCAGTCTGCTCAGATTACTCCTCTCCATATACTGTATACTCTAGCCAAATTGGACTATCTTCAGTCTTCTATGTCCTGTTCTTTCCTATTTATATACTTTCACTTATGTGTTTCCTGTGCCTGGAATATAGGATACAATACAGACCCTCCTTCCAATGAACTTCCATTCTATTGGGGGAATGAATAAGGATACAAATAACTGTGACACCAAACAGAGGAAAAGATTGGTCTTGAGAGAGTTCCATGAAGTATTTGAAGACTGAGAAACACCTTTCATCTTTGGAGATGGTGGGATGGGAGTAGATTGGTGGTGGTAAAAATCATGGAAGACTTCATGAAGGAGAATTTAAATCTTAATGAAAGGTTAGCAATTTTAACAGATAGTGATAGGGGTGTGAGCAAAGTGTATCCTAGGCTTTGGAGATGATGTGAGCAAAGGACTGGAGGATGAGAGGACAGGTAAAGAATGAGAGATGAAGAATTACTATTTTTCATTCATTCATTCAATAAACATTATTAAGCATCTATGTGCCCTCAGGCACTGTGTTAAGTGCTGGGGATACAAAATGAGACAAAAGACAGTCCTTGCTCTCAAGAGTTTACAATCTAATGTAATGATTATGTTAAGAGAAGCAGTATATATTAGATAAGGTTGTACAGGTAGATCGGAATAAGATTGTGGAAGGCCTTGAATGTCAGGATTGGGAATTTTTATTTTATTTTGTTGGCATAGAAAGAGGGTCAAGACTAAAATATTTGACTAGAGGAAAGGCATGATGGTAGGGAGTTATTAGGAAGATTAACTGGGTCAATAGTGTGATGATGGTTTGGGAAGGACTGGAGGCAGGCAGAAAGATGAACTAGGATGCTATGACCTGGCCAAAGCTGGCAGCTATGAGAGTGGAGAATGAAGAATTAATGGATACCTGCCCTGTGCCAAAGGCCATAGAATAAAATTTCCTAGGCAGCCAGCTTTGTAGGAACCCCGTTTCTGGGACCAAGGTCTAATCAATCAGTCAGTCAGTCAGTCAGTATTTATTAGGTGCTTACTCTGTGGTAGGCAATATGCTGGGCACTGGGGATATAAATAAAATAAATGAGGCAATAGAAGGCCACTGGTATTTATTGAGTAGGGGAGTGATCTATGCTTAAGGAAAATCACTTTGGCAACAGTGTGAAGGGTGGACTTAATTGGGAAGAAATCTGAGGCAAAGAAAGTAATTAGAAAGTCATTGTAATAATCTAGTTTACAAATGATGAAGGCTTGAAATAAGGGGGTAGCTGTGTGAGTAGAGACAAGAAGTCAGATGTGAGAGACTATGGAGGCAGAGATGGTAAGATTTGGAAACTGGTTGCCTATGTTGGGATGACGGAGTGAGGAATTGAGTTTAATGCCAAAATTACCAATTGTCAAGATATTAGGAGACACCCTGTTTTCCGGAGTTAAGGCCCAGCAAGCAAGCTGTACCCCGAACTTGGCATAACAACAATCCTTTACACGCACCCTCTGGATGATCTCAGCCACAGCAAAATCCCAGAATTGTTTCATCTAAGCATTGTATCACTTTGACCAGCACCAGGTGTTCTCTGAGCTTGGACAAGTACCTGCTGTATCCACGTTCTGCCCATGAAGCCCTGTTATGAAACAAACTTGTTCATTGTTGCTGCTGCCCCTCACTGCCAGGTCTACAGCTCACTGCGAAGCCATTGGTAGAAGTGTTGAGATCTCCCCACACTGCTTCGGGGAGCAGGGCCCCAGCACATGTGTACTTGCTTGCAAGTCGTTTCCCTCGCTTTGAAATTAAACATCTGTTTGATTCCTGACTCTCCTGTCTCCAGCCTGCTCTGTTTGGCTCCAGCCATCCACAGGTTAGAGGTCGGTTCCGCCCAGTTGACAGAACCTGCAAGACTGGGGAATGGTGGTGTCTTTGATGAAAATAAGGAAATTCTCAAGGAGGATGGGTTTGTAGAAAAGATTATGAGGTCTGTTTTGAATATGCTGAGTTTGACATGTCTCTGGGGCATCTAGTTTGAAATGTCCAGGAGGCAATTGGTGATTAGGGACTCAGGAGAGGAATCAGAGCTGGAGGTAGACCTTGGAGACAGGGATAGATTAAAGATTAGAGAGAAGGGAGATGGTGATTGAGGTTGTAATCTACTGGAAAAAAATGGGAAGGCATTGAATCGAGGGCTTGGCCTTGGTAAGGAGAAGGGCTGAGTTATTATCAGACCTCAGTAGAAAGGAGGAGTGTGTGTGTGTGTGTGTGTGTGTGTGTGTGTGTGTGTGTGTGTGTGTGTGTGTGAACATATGCTGTCAAAGGCTCTTGGAATGAAGAGAAGGGGGCTAAGAGGGAAATAAGGCAACCCTAGGTTAAGGACACTTAGTCTATGAGAGACTTAACCTTACTTGAATGGAGTTGACAGACTCTGGGCTCTTACTGCATAAACTCAGTTCATGCTGAGAAAGAGAGAGAGAGAGAGAGAGAGAGAGAGAGAGAGAGAGACAGACAGACAGACAGACACAGAGAGACAGAGACAGGCATAGAGACATAGAGAGACCGAGAGACAGAGACACACACACCCACATAGAGACAGAGACAGAGAGACAGACAGAGAAACACAGAGAGAGACAGGGACACACCCACCCACACAGAGACAGAGACAGAGACATACAGAGACAGAGAGGCACACAGAGAGAGACACACAGAGAGACACACAGAGTGAAACAAAGAGAGAGACAGAGAGAGTCAGAGAGAGAGACAAAAACAGAGAGATAGCTAGAAACACAGAAACTACAGAGACAGAAAGAGAGAGACATACAGAGACAGAGACACAGGGACAGAGACAAAGAGACAGAGACAGACAAAGAGAGCTAGAGAGAAAGAGACACAGATAAAGACACAGAGAGACAGAGACAGAGAAAGAGAATCAGAGGCAGAGAAAAAGATATTGAGAGACACATGGCCCAGCACATGTTTTATGCAGCAGATCTTTAATATCATTAGTATAGGGACCCTTCCCCTCCACGAGGAACCTCCTTCTGTAAATGCTGATTATCCACTTCTTAGAGACTTGCCTAAAGCATTGAGGGAGTAAGTGATTTGCTCAATGTCTCACAGCTTGAAATTTTGGAGGTGGGGCTTAATCCCCACAGCTCTCTCCCTCTTCACTACAAGAAGTTGCTTTTCTGCCTGGTATATAGCACGGGCTTACTAAATTCTTGTTGAATTGAGAATTACCCAAAGCAATTTGATATTGTAAAACTCTGGGGTGGGAGTGGGATGTGGGCGTTGGAAGATGAGTCACCAGAAACTAACCTGTGAAGTAGTTGGGACTGAAAACCTGGGCTAGGAAAGGTTATTTATGGGCTTGAGGACCTCGACTCTGTAGAAGAACAGACAACTAGAATCTCCTTTCAGGAAATGAGGAAGACTTCCCATTTGGACTGAGCCTATGAAGTAGGCAGAGAAAGCCAAGTCTGTCCTTGACCCTGGTGAAGGTAGTCACGTGTGAGGGAGGCTCAAGGGAATAATGGTGTTGGTCACTAAGAGCCACAGGGAGAGAAATGAGTCTAGCCAACAACAATCGATGAAGGAATGGAGCTTCCCCAGAGGGCAATGTTTTCTAGTGGAAAGAACAATCAACAAAGAAACGAGTTCTAGGGCTACTTTGCCATTCCTGCTTCATGGCACCCTTTAAAGATGGACTGTCCATAGAAGCTTTGCAAACTTAAAAGTGTTATATCAATATCACCTATCATACTGCCTGTAAGTGTAAATTAATCTGGGGGCAAGTTGCTTAACTTTTTTGAGTCTGTTTACTAATCTGTAAAATGGGGCATGTAACAACTTCCTTGCTTTCCCACACAGAGCTGTTGGAAGGATCAAAGGAAGCAATGAATATGAAAATGTTTTGTAAACAGCAAAGTGCTAGGGGATTATTAATGTTAGAAAAGATTGAAGCAAGGATTAAGGATGGGGCTGGGCACCTTCTTTAAACTGTGCCAGTCAAGACAACCTGGAGCAAGAACAGAGTTATCTTAGGATAAGATTTCTGTGTTCTATAAACTTGTCAGAGCTCATTTTTATATTTTGTTTTGCTTTCTTTTCTTCTTAGTTGCTTAGTAGAGTCCTTAAAAAAACAATAATGCAAATTTGTCTTGGCTGAACTAAAGGAAGAAGGGTTTGCTGACACCTAGGTCAGAAGTGAAAGTGGGAACAGAAGTGATTTAGGAATCAGCTGTACTGGTGCAATTAGTAATTCTCCCAGAGCTCTAGGGCTGAGTTTTTATTGGAACTATGTGGGTTCTGCTACAGCCACTACCTGCCAGAATCCCTCAATATCCAACATAAAAACATTTGGGAGGCTTTCATCGCTCAGCATTTTTGGTGGACTCTGTGCCTAAGACCTCAGGCAACTTGCAGCACATTCCAGTGCATAAAAGCTTCATAGGGACTCACGGAGCAGGAAAACACAAATACACAGGAAAATTCATCTAGTTAATCAAATGCCTCACAGCAAACTCCCATGTCACTAAAAAGTCATAGCATCATCATAAATCTCGAGCAAGAAGGGACCCCCGGAGCCACCTAGCTCCATGATCTCATCACAAAGAGACTGAGACCCAGGAAGTTTAAATGACTTGCCAAAGTCACAGAAGCAGTAAGAATCAAAAGTGAAATTTGAACCCAGGTATTATTTTAAAATAATTTCATTCTCCCTCCCCCCAATTATATGTAAAAACAATTTTTAACATTCATTGTTTTTTTTAAAGTTTTGAGTTCCAAATTTTATCCCTCCATCCATACCTCCCCTGGCCTCTTCCTGAGATGGTAAGCAATCTGATATAGATCATACACATGCAACCAAGGAAAATATTTCCATATCAGTCATTTTGTTTAAGAAGACTCAAACAAAAAAAGAAAGAAATAAAGTGAAAAATAACATGCTTCAGTCTGTATTCAGACAGCATCGGTTCTTTCTCTGGAAGTGGATAGCATTTTTCATCATGAGTCCTTTAGGATTGTCTTGGATCATTGTCTTGCTGAGAATAGTTAAGTCATTCACAGTTAATCATCATGCAATATTGCTGTTACTGTGTACAATGTTCTTCTGGTTCTGCTCACTTCACTCTGCATCAGTTTATATAAGTCTTTCCGGAACCCAGGTCTTCTGACTCTAGTGTCAACATTCTTTTGATTGTTTTCTTGCTTTGCCTCCTTCCAACATAATCAGCTCTACACTCACAGTGTAAAGACTAGTTTAGGGAATACCAACCCAGAAACCTTCACTATGTTTTTGTATGCTTCTTCAAAGTGTGGAAATAGCTAATGACTTTGGGGGGCTATAGGCATCAGACCCCTGTCTTCTTGCTTCCTTAGCTCAATTTCTCTTCCTCCCTGATTTTAGTAAGGACCAACTACAGAGAGGTAAGAACTTCAGATAGGGTGACTTAGAGAAAAGGAAAAGGACTCCTGTGTATAAAAGTATAGCAACTGTTTTTGCATTGGCAAACAACTGGAAACTAAAAGGGTGTCCTTCAATTGTAGAATGGATAAACAAATTATGGTATATAAATGCAATGTGCTATAAGATATGATGAAAGGAATGATTTCAGAGAAACCTGAGAAGCCATATGAACTGATACAGTGAAGTGAACAAAACCAGGAAAACAATTTACACTATAATGATAAACTGGGATTCCAGAGGACAAAGATGCCCCCCACATGCTCCCCACTTGTTGACATAAAGGTGGCCAAGAAGCAGAAGTTGACTTTTTGAGAAGAAAGGACTCCTGTTTAGGTTGGACTAAATCTCTGTGGTCTCTTTCAACTGAGATTCTGAGGTGATACAAGGACTCAAAGTAGAGAAAAGAACGACATAGACAAACAGTATTTTAAATGATACTATGGACATTTGAGAAACAAATAAATTAGAGGAAAGAGAATCTTTGAGGAAAAAAAGATATGGAAATAAGAAGGCCAACATAATAGAAAAAAAAACACACAGGTTGAATCAAGCTCAAACGAGAAAGCTTGTGGATTGTTAACATAGGGAATCACCAAATGGTTACATCAAGGAAAGTAGTTGACATTAGTTTTTCTGCCAAACTAGAAAACCATGGATGCAGATAAGATCTGTAACCAGTGCTTCACAATGGTATATGAATTCCAGAAAAGGATTTTACTGAGTTTCTTCTCTGATTGAAGCTTGATTCTTTTTTTTTAACAGATAGAATCATATGATTATTACCAAAAGAAGCAAATGCCAGTGACCCCTCCAAATATGGGCCAATTATATGTTTATGTGCTTTATATTAAGTATCCATAGCTTATGACACTAAAAATCCATAAATACTTAAAAGAAAATAATATATTGCCTCTCTTTATTGACTATTGCAAAGCCTTTGACTCAGTTCTACACTCATGGCTTAATCATACTGCAAATATATGAAACAGAATGAAACAGAGAGAGAATATGGCAGCATTTGGAAAGCAACATATGGCTAACATAAGAATGTCAATAATAATTGATATAAAAAGAGACAGTTTAAGTTCTGTTATGATTACTCCTGAATAGAGCTGAACATGGTTTCACATCAAAGGGGCATACTAAAAATTTTTCAAGCCTCAAGTTATTTGACTCACTAATAAGCACAAACATTTAGCTTAGTTTGTGGACATTTAATCCAGTGAGATCAAAATTCCATTTGGACTTGATAAGTACAAACTTGTTAATGTGTACCAAGGAAGAATAAAGGCTTTGCGGAGATTTTGGGCTTGAATTGGGAGGTCAATTGAAACACTCAACGAAAGCAATGCTTATCAATGCCTTTATCTTCTCCAGGTAAGAGATATTGAACACAAGGTTATCAAAGGGAAGGTTGATACTGAGTGTATTATGAGACCGACATCTTGAAGTTAAGGTTTAATGGGAAGACACAGAGCAATTTGAACCTATGCAATCCCAGTCTTTTGACTTGGTGAAAAATGGATGGCAATGGATCTAGAAAGGTCCAAACAAAAGCCATGCGTTATTTACAAAACATAGAGCTCAACAGCCCTGTTGTTCAGTCTTCTCAGTTGTGTTTGACTCTTTGTGACCCTTTGTGGGGCTTTTTTGGTAAAGATACTGGAGTGTTTTGGCATTTATATCTTCAGTTAATTTTAGAGATGAGGAATTGAGGAAAACGGGGTAAGTGACTTGCCTAGGGTCACATTGATCTGAAGCCAGATTTGAAGCCACCAAGATGAGTCTTCTTGACTCCAGGCCTGACACTCTATCCACTGCGCCACCTGGCTGCCCTCACAAGCCCTCAATAACTATAGAAATATTAATACTTGCTTGTCAAAAAGGAAGAAGAGGATTAATCAACGTTCTTGGAGTATGTGATAAATAGGTTAAAGATGTACAGAAATATTTTTGGAATACACACATCTCACTTCATAAAACCATAGTAGAGGATAATGACAGGAATACACTGTTGGATTTGTCGATCATAACCAAAAGTGGTTTATCTCTGGATAAAGCCAATGAAATGGTTAACATCCGATAGTGGAATTAAAAAGTGCTACATGAGAAATACCCACATAAATTCAATCAACAATATATTGTTGACAGAAGCATTGAACAAATGAAACGTAGATTTGTTTAGAGAAGTGAAGAGGTTTATAGTAGTTATTTAGGATCATATTACTACCACTAGAAATTACAGAAAGATCATCTTTAAGGAGCCCAGACTTTTTGGTCAATGCAGATTATGCAACGAAGGGGTGGAAATTGTACAGCATATCCTTGTAGGTTGCAAAAAAAAATTTGCAAAAATCTATTAGATGCCTAGAAAGCCTTGATCTGATGGCTAGAATTAACCACCAGAAGCTCCTTATTCTTCATAAATTACCAGATGACAAATTTTCATATTATGAATTTGTTGTTGCTCAGCCATTTCCAACTATTCATGACCCCAGATATACTGCTTTGCCATTCCTTTCTCTAGCTCATTTTATAGAAGAGGAAACTGAGGCAAACAGGGTTAAGTGATTTGCCCTGGGTCACATAGCTAGTAAGTGTCTGAGGCCAGATTTGACCTGAGGAAGATGAGTCTTCCTGATTCCAATCCAGTGCTCTATCCACTGTGCCAACATCTTCGAGAATTCTGATACATAAAGATTTAAGAATACAAATCTTAATTGACATCACCATATCAAATATTCAAAATCTCCAAATGACATGGAATGAAAAGCTTTCAGAATATAGAGACCTAGGGCAAGAAATTCAAACCATGTAGGAATGGTACCTATCATCTGTGTCATTCTTTCAATTATTGTAGTTGTCTCAAAGATATTTTCAGTGAATCTAGAGAAGATGAGTTTACATTCCACTGTTCTTCTTCAACTAAGGAGACAAGAATTTTATCCACCTGCATGACAGTTTGTAGTCCTTTAGATATATAAGAATAATAGCATTAGAATGACTGTCTTCAGGCTATTTCTCTCTGAACTTTATCAGAAAAGATGAGAATGATAAAATAGTGAGAATAACACTTACAACAGTAATATAGCAATAAGACCCATCCCATAATTTCAGGTGAGTTTTCTAGGCTTTGCCTTCATGTCCAAAGCAGATTTATTAGTTTTTAAGATTTACAAAACACTTAATCACCCCATGAAGTAAGCTGCCTTCACAATGTGGCCAAAATGGTAATTTTTTTGTGGAACAATTACATTTCCCCCATTGTATTGTAAGAGTTATGCAGTTTTGTAAGAAAGAGAGGATTAGGAAATGTCTTGGGTGTTCCAAGAGCTCAGAACCATGGACCAGATCTTTGTATGGGTTCATCCACATTATTGTTTCTCTCTTTGTCTTGAATATTGTCAAACCATCAATTAACACTCCTTGATTTGTCCTTTTTTTTTTTGGATTGAATTTCCTTATCTATATATACTGTTACTACAACAGTTTGCTGAAATTGCTCTAAGCAGAATTCCTTGGCTAACAGGAAATTCAACTAATGATACTCCTTATAATTGTTCACAACATCAATAAAGTTGATAATCAATAAAAATTTTGGTCACATCTTAGCTCAAAATTCAGAGTAAAATTTGGTTCTTTCACATAATCAGTGATGTTAAGTGGTGTTTGCATGTATTTATGGATGCTAGGAGAAACATCCAATTAGCCCTCATACTCTGTGTATAGCATAGCATAGTGATAATAATGATAATTATAATAGCTAAAATTTTATGTGCCAATTTAAGCTTAACAAAATACTTTCCATATGTAATAATAATAAGAGCTAACATTTATGTAGCACTTCAGATATATTATTTCATGTTATCCTCACAACAACATGGTGAGGAAAGCTCTGTGGTTGTTCAGACATTTTTCAGTCATATCCAATGCTTCATGACCCCTCTGGGATTTTTTTTTTGGCAAAGATATTGGAATGGTTTGACATTTCCTTCTCCAGCTCATTAAGGAAATGGAGGCAAACAGGGTTAAGTGACTTATCTAAGGTCACACAGAGAGTGAGTATTAAAAGCCAGATTTGAATTCAGAAAGATGAGTCCTCTTGACTCCAGGCCCCATCCACCATGCTTCAGGTGAGGAAACCAGGCTAAAAAAAAAAGGTTAAGTGACTTTCTCAGAGACACATTAGCAAGTGTCTAAAGTAGGATTTAAAATCAGAAAATCAGGTTTTCCTGACTCTAAGTCCAGCACTTTATCCTGAGACTATGATACAAAGAAAGAACACATGGAATCAACTATCTAGAGCTTTAAGGGGTCATTTAATCTAATCTCATTTTATAGAAGAGGAAACAAAGTCCCAGAGAAATTAAATGATTTGCCTAAGGTAGCATAGCCAGTAAGTGGAGAGCAAAGATTGGAAATTAAACCTTTTGACTCTTAATCTAGTGATCGATTTCCATTATGCCAGTTTTTTTAAAATCTTCTTAAGATCATTGTCATTATTCTATCATAATGTCTCTGTATGACTTGAGCTTCATGCCAATTACCTTTGTTGGGAGAATAGCAGAGTCAAAGGATGACTTATCCACGCTGAAGATTTGAAGTCGGATCATCAGGGCAAGACAGTGTCTTTCCCAAGGAGCAATGAGAAGGGAATTCCACACTCAGAATAACCAATAACCCTCATTTGATAGACCAAAAGTCTTGGTTCTCATGTAGCTTTCTGACTTGCTGCCTGTTGGGGTGGGTGTGTGATGTGCCATGTCGTAATCTCCATGGAGTTGGGCTGCATTAGGAGTGAATCCTCCAGATTCCATTCTAGTGACACCATCCCCCTGTGCAGAGCAACCTTACAGACACAAAGTCAACTGTGGCAGCTAGACAATATTCCAGGATTATATCTGAGTGATGTCGTCTTGACAGTTCTTTAAGTCAACCATTATCAAACCCTTTTCTGCTGTGAATAGGAAGAGGTGAGCTCTCCACAAAAATTAATAATAGCTGAACATTAGTAATCACACTTAAATCCTTTCTGTGCTCTTAGGCTTGTAGATCCTGATGGGGATTGATTGAGCTAGTAGTCTTAGTTACTGACTGCAGAGGTGGTGGAGGGGGCAGAGGTATATGCATTCAGGCTATAGATTGAGGAGTGCAATTCTGTCAGACCTGATTCAGCCTCTTTCTGACAGCAGAAAATAGAATTCTGGTGGGTGTTTTTTTCAAAGCAGGGGTAGCCAGGCTGTTGTATAGGTGTAGTATCAGTCATGAATAGAAGGGGAAATTCCAGGTTTAGTGGAAGGCTAGAGTGATACTTTGCCCCTGAATTAGCCGTTTTCAGAATAGTTTATTTAGGGGTTATGTTTGCTGTCAGAATGGTCTTCCAAGAGTGGGGAACCTGTGGCCTCGAGGCCACATGTGGCCATCTAGGTCCTCAAATGCTGCCCTTTGACTGAGTCCAAACTTCACAGAGCAGATTTCCTTAATAAAATGATTTTTTATTAAAATTTATTATTAATTAATATTATTAAATCATTACTATCAATATTAACATATTTATCAATATCATATATTTTATAATTAAGAGGTAAATAATTATTTTATTAAACTTTTTATTTATAAAATCCCCTTTTATTAAGGGGATTTGTTCTGTGAAGTTTGGATTCAATCAAAGAGCTTTACTTGAGAACCTAGAGGGCCAAACATGGCCTCGAGGCCACAGGTTCCCCACCCTTGGACAATCAAATAACCAGAATACATCTAGTTAGGTACCGAATAAAGGGCAATGGTAATGACAGTGGTAATGTAAATTATGAATTAATTAACTAGTGGTTCACTTTACTGGCTTTTTAACTAGTCTTGGTTGGTTTCTTAGTTGATGAGTTGCTTGTTTGGTTGAATGGTTGGTTGGCCAATTGATTTGTTGGATCTCATCTTTCAACAATGGCTGGAAATATCTGAAGGAAGCCTCATTCATTTTGGTGGCACTATTTAGATGCATTAAATGTTTATAACAACTCTTTTTATGCTGGCAAAAACTGGAAACTAAGGGGATGCCTATCAATTTGGATTTTGGCTAAATAAATTGTGGTATATGAATGTAATGGAATACAGTGATTATCTTATAAGAAATGAGAGAAAAGATTAGTTTCAAAGAGATATGGAAAGATGTGTACACATTGATGCAGAATGAAGGGATCAGAACTAGAAGAACGATTTATACTGTAACACTGATATTATAAAAATGAACAATTTTGAAAGACTTAAGAATTCTGATCATCTAAATGATCAACCATGAAGAAGAAAAGAAAGAAAAGGAAGGAGAAATGATTACTTAAGAATAATATAGCAAAACATTCCCACATTGATTGAAAAATGCATTGCTTATTCTGTAGAATATTAAGCCATCATCTCTCTACCATGAGTGGGTATTATTGTTCTTTGCCAATCCTCTGGAATCATGGTTGATCCTTTAGATGAAGAGGTTGGCTCTGATGATACTATTCCAGTTGAGATTTACAAGGCCACTCACTGCTCATATGAAAGAAATTTTCCAGGTTATATGGCAAAAGGAGATTATCTCTCCAGAGTCCAAGGATGCTTCCATAGTTCATCTCTATAAAGGAAAGGGAAGTAGTTGCCCAGTGACAATATCTCTTAGTCATTGTCAACAAGATTCTTGCCAGAGTCCTCCTTAATAGGTTGATCCTTCACCTGTAAGATGATTACCTATCCATGAGATATGGTGTTTGCTGCTTAATAACTTCAGGAGAAATGCCAGGAGCAGAACAGAGGTCTGTACAGTGCTTGTCAATTTAACAAATGCCTTTGACACTGTAGTCCATGGGTTTATGGAAAATTATGGCAAAATTTGGTTGCCTGGAGAAGTTCATCAGTACTACAGATCAATTTCATGACAGCATGCTTGCTCAAATTCTGGAAAACGGATGATGCTCTTGCACTTTCCCAGTCACCGACGGAGTGAAGCAGGGCAGTGTGCTTTCTCCCAAACTTTTTATTATGGTGTTTTCAGAAAGTTTTCAGATGCCTTCAATGAGGATGAAAATGGCATCAAGGTCAGCTACCACATTGAAGGTAAATTATTTATCTTGAAAAGGCAACAAGCCAAGACTAAAGTGGAGGGAGAGTTGATGTGCAACTTTCTGTTTGCAGATGATTGTGCATTCAATGCAGCCTGTGAGGCTGAGACGCAACAAAGTATGGAGCTGCTTATGCTAATTTTGGCCTAATGACACCAAGAAAACAGAGATTCTCCACCAGCCAACAGTACACCATTCACACATGGAACCACAGGTTATGGTAAATGAAGAAACTCTGAATGCTATGAATAAATTCACTTACCTTGGCAGTGTTACTTTCCAAGGATATACATATAGTTGGTGAGGTTGATGCACTCATTGTCAGAACTAGCTCAGGGTTTGGGTGGCTCCAAAGGAAAGTGTGGAAGAGAAGAGTTATTAGGCTGCCTACCAAACTGAAGGTCTACAGAGACATTGTGCTGACTTCATTGTTGTATGCTTGTGAAACCCGGATGGTCTCCCAGCATCTTGCTAGGTAAATGAATAGCTTCCATCTGAAATATCTTAGGAAGATTCTAAAGATCATCTGGCAAGATAAGGTACTGGACACTGAGGTCCTTTCTTGAGCTGAACTGCCAAGCATTCAAACTGTACTGCAGACAGGCAACTCTGATGGGCTGGTCATGTCAAACATATTTTTTGCCTAAAAGACTATTTTACAGATAATTCCCACAAAGCAAATGCTCACATGGAGGTCAGAAGAAGCAACACAAGGACATTTTCAAGGTCTTTCTGAAGAACTTTGGAATTGATTGCATGATGTGGGAGACACTGGCAAAGGGTCACCCACCATGGCATGCCTACATCAAAAAAGGTGCTGTACTTTCTGAGCAAAGTAGAATTGAAGTAACTCCAAAGAAATGTGAGATGTGCAAATGCAGAGACATCTCAACTCCAAATGGTCATATGGACTACTTGTGCCCAATCTGTGGCAGAGCCTTTTGAGCTTGTATTGGTCTGACCAGCCTCAGTCAAACACACTGTACCTTGACTCCATCACAGCGATCTTATTTTGGTCCTCTTCAAGTACAAAGGACAGCAACCAACCAACCAACCAACCAATCTTTATTTCATGTGGATGGGGGAGGTGAGGGAGAAAAAAGAATGCTTAATTATTTTTAAAAAGTAATAACAAAATTTTAAAAAAGGAACTCTTGAGTATCAATGACTGCAGCTGTTCAACTATTTGGTAACCAATACATTTTTGGTTTCTTGGTCATTTCAATGGTCATTTCAATCAATTGGGAAAGTGGTTTATTAGGTAGTGCTATATTCTCTTGAGCCACATGAGCATCCTCTGTATAATCTTGGTGCCTAGTTTTGGGCTTCTTTTGGTTCTACACAAGATTATAGATTTGGAGAGCTGGAATACACTTTGAGAATCATTTAATCCAATTCTATAGGAATGAAGAAAGGAAACAGGGCCCTTGAGAGGCCAAGTGACTTGCCCAAGGTCACACAGGGTGGGGGGGAGCAAATAGTAGAATCCAAACTCAGACCCAGGACCTCTGACTCCAAACTTAATGCTCCTTTTTGTTACAGCACGATGCCTCCCTTGTTATTTTGTTTGCATTCTTGGCTATTCTGCTCTACCCTTGGATTTAGCCTCCATTCTTGATAACTATTTTGTTACTAGCCTCCTTTGCTAGTGTCTTTGCTTACATGCTTGATTTCTGGTGCCCCATCCCTTTTCCTGTCAATTACCACAGTACAGGAATGAGCCTTACCCATTCCTAAGATCTGATCCAGGCATATGGAAGGCTCTTAAAATTTGAATTTCTGCCACTTAATGGCAGCATGTGATATAATCAACAATAGTTATTGAATATCTACTATATGCAGGGCACCATGACAGAATCATACAGATTTTCAGTTGGAATGGATCTCAGAAGCCACCTAGTCCAAACTCTATAAGAACAGGAATCTCTTCCACAGATTTTCCAGTAAGTGGTAATCCAACTTTTGTCAGAGGCAGCTAGGCAGTACAGGAGATAAAGTGCATGACCTGGAGTCAGGAAGACCAGAGTTTGAATCCAGTCTCAGACACTTACTAGCTGGATGACCCTGGGCGAGTCACTTTACCTGTTTCCTCATCTATAAATTGGAGATAATAAAAGCACCTACCTCCCCAGGTTGTTATAAGGATCAGCTGAAATAATATCTACAAAGTGAAAATGAATGCTAACTATTTTTATTCAGCTAGAATTTCTTCAGTATTGAGGAATTCACATATTGCCTTCCAATACATCCAGTTCCATTTCTGAATGGCCCTTAATTAGTCAGTTTTTCCTTATGTCAGGCTGAAATTTGAGTCTCTTCACCTTCCCTTCTGTTTTCTGAGGCCAAGAAGAGTGAGTTCAACCCATTGCACATGACAACTCTTTACATTCCTGGAGATAACAATCTTGTCCCCCCTTCCCCAAGATTTCTGTTCTCTAGGCCAGACATTCCCTGTTCTTTCTCCTGGTGTTTTAATGGCATGATTCTTAGCTATGTTATCATCCTTGTCTCTCTGCTATGGACTAACCCCAATTTGTTAAAAATCCTCCCTAAAATATGGCACTCCAAACAGAATTCAATACTCAAGATCTTAGTCCAGTACCCAATGAATTAAACTCACTAAGTATAGCTACTTAGTATTTTAACATCTTATTCATCCTGGATTTTAACTCATTGTTGGCCAATTTTGTTTTATCTTTGGTGTCTAAAGATTTTCCTTCTCAGTAGAGAACACAGAAACAGGTGCTGAATAGTTCTACCTTTGTTTTCATTTTCCTACCTGTCCTATCCTTCCATGAATTCCCTCTTTCCCTCCAATACAGCTTTTTTTTAAAGTGCTCCTTTTGTTGGTTGTTCACCACTGTTCTTTGACCATTCTCAACTTTAGGGCTACTGTCTCTATTATTATAAGAGCTTGCCGTTCCTTTATATTCATCCCTAGTTACCTGTCTTTGGTTGGTTAATCTACTGTCCAAGCTAAAGGCTAAATCCAAAGAGGTTCATCACTGAAAGCCGAGAATGATCAAAGATCAATGGTGAATGATAAAGTCAACAAAAGGGGAGCTTTTTTTTTAAAGCAACATTAGGAACAAGAGGGAGATCATGGAAAGACATATGAAAAACACACAGAGCTAGAAAAGGGGAGGCTTTGAAAAGCGGTGTGAATGGAGCTGGGAACATGGAAGTATGGGCAATTAATTGGCAAAAGCAGCAGGATCTCTTTGGGCAGAGCAGTGTTAAGATAGAAGCAATGTTGCTAAAACTCCCTGTACTATGGAGCCCAAGATGACCATTCTGCATCTCCTTTATCCCATCAGGTTCCTCCATAGAAGGTTGAAGCTTTTCCTCTGGACATGGGGAACGTCTGAATACCTAGTTTTTGCTGTTGTTTCACATGCGAATTTTGTCTTTATGAATGATAGTAAGCACAAGACTTTGCTAATCTGGGTGTATTAATTGGAAATGCAATTGAGAGGAAACAGTTGGGTGGGGAGCATCTCCAGAGAAGAGCTGGCTAGATCTGCCACTGATGTGTTTAGCCAGAGTGCTATTTCTAGCTGGAAAGAGTATTTATACTGGGAAACCCACATAGGCAATGAATCAGTAGTAAGCGGTGGCATAGCACATAGGAATCGTTAAATAACCATGCTTACCACCCTACCCCACCAATGCTACATGTACACAAAGTAAACAAAAGGTAATTTCAGGGGAAGGGGATCAGAAGAACAGCTGAGGGGAGGGGATCACCATAAAGAGAAAGAAGACTGGAAAGTTAGGAACGGGCTAGGTTGTGAAGGACAAAAGCCAGAATGGGCAAAATTCTAATCTGGACCTGGGTTCTCTGAGTGTACCCCAACACATGCAATTAATAACAACAGCAACCTGACAGCAAATGTGTGGAGAAATGGACATCAAAATAGATTATTAAAATTTCATTTGGAAATTTAACTGATGTAAATAAATTACTGTGAAGGAGACTTAAAAGTCTGAAGCTAGTCAGCAAACATTTAATCTTCTAGTCAATCGGAGACACATGACAGCCAAGGGCAATACCAGGTTAGAATATAAACTCATTTATAGAATCTTACGGAGAAGGATAGTGGAAGAATATGATCTCATAGAAGAGCAAGCAGCAGTGGATGGAAACATAAGCATAAAGAAAGTATGATGGGAGACACCGCTAAGCAAAGTTATCCTGAGGCCACTTAGGAGCGACTATGGAAGAAAGACAACAAACAGACAAAATATGGAAAGATCTATAAAGATTTTTATAACTAACCCTTTTCGTCATCAAAGAAGAGTGGGCCCGCTACACTTGGACACTGACATCACAGCCCCAAGTACGTTCCATGAGGAAATGAAAATGCTACGGAATAAAACAAAAATGGGAAAAGCAGCTGGATTAGACCATGAATATACTGAGGAGGTCTGTGCTAGAAGCAACAATTTTGTAGATGTCAAGGGTTTGATTCTCAAGGTATCAGTCTATCAATAAGCATTTATTGAGGGCCTACTATATACTGGATCCTGTGCTAGGCACTGGGAAGGGAAGATAGGAAAGTTATGGAAAGTCTCTGGACTTATTATTCATTATCACTCAATTATCATCTTTATGATGATTATTCTCAGACCAGCCCTAACTTTTCTCCTAATCTCCAGACTCATCTCTCCAGCTGCCATCACATCTCCAATGGGACATCTTAACCTGGATGATTTGTAGACACCTTAAACTCAATGCTGCCAAAACTAAATTCATGATCTTTCTGCCAAAATGCTCGCTGCTCTCAAACTTTCCTATTGCTCTTGAGGGCGCTACCATCTTCTTTCCTCTGAGTCATCAGGGCTCACAATCTAGGTGTCGTTCTCTGCTCCTCCCTCACTCACCCTTCACATTCCATCTGCTTCCAAGGCCTGCTGATTTTACTTTCATAACAACTTTCATATATGACCTCTTTTCTTCTCTGATACTGCCACTGTCCTGGTGCAGGTCCTCATTCCTGGACTATTGCAATAGTCTACTGATTGGTCTCCTTGCCTCAAGTCTTTTCCCCCTCCAGCTCATCCTCCAGTGAGCTATCAAATTAATCTTCCTAAAGCACAAGTCTGACAATCTCACTGCCCTCCTCCCCCCTATTTGATAAACTCCAGGGGCTCCCTATCACTTCCAATTTAAAATATAAAATCCTCCTTTAGGTATTCAGAGCCCTTCATAACTTGCTCCTCCTTACCACCTTACTCACCCCCATATACTCTATACTCTAATGACACTGATCTTTGTGTTGTTCCTTTTCACAAGACACTCTACCTTCTGAGTCTGGGCATTCTCATTAGCACTCTCCCATGCCTGGTATTCTCTCCATCTTCATCTCTGCTTCCTGGATTCCTTTAGGTCCTCTCCAAAATACCTTCTTCAAGAAACCTTTCCCATTCCCACTCGCTTCCAGTGCTTTCTCTCTGTCAGTTATCTCCAATTTACTCATATAACTTGTCTGTGAGGACATACAAATGCTCCCAAAGGAACAAAGATAGAAAGACCATCTAGATCAGAACAAGTATACACAGAAGAGGTCCATTCTGGAAGCAATATAATTTTGAGGGCATTGAGAGAGTTGAGATTCTCAAGATACCAAAGGTTTAGAAAAAAATTAAGACTTTATTATGCCCCCAAAGGTGACTACCAACAATGTGCCTAATTTTATTTTTATAAAAATTTTGTAAGAACAATGTATACACACATTAAGAACAGCTTTCGTGTAGTTATGTGAAAGGAATAGGCAGGTTTTTGCAATCAGTATTCCATAGCATACCCCATATTTACCATTATATAATTGACTGAAAGTTGTAGAAAGTGTCAGATTCCACTATAATTCTTGTTTGTTGTGTTGTTGTTCAGTTATGTCTGACTCTTTGTGGCCCCATTTGGAATTTTCTTGGCAAAGATACTAGAGTTGTTTGTCATTTCCTTCACTGGCTCATTTTACAGATGAAGAAACTGAGGCAAACATAGCTAGTTAAGTCTGGATTTGAACTCAGGTCTTCCTGGCTCCTGACCCAATACTCTATCCTCTGCATCATCGAGCTGCCCCTATTTTTTGGTTGCAAAAAAAGGATTTGATTTTGTAGAGCAAAATGCCAACATAAAGGCTCTCCAAAGTCAAGCAAAATTACTTGAAAAATGCAACAATATCTCTCAATTCAGATCTTAGAGTAATAGATTTTGAGCCGAGAGAGACTTCAGAGGTCATCTAATTCAACCTTCTCATTTTACAGAGGTTATGTGACTTGCCTAGATTATCAAGGCAGTGCAGAGTCAGGATTTGAATCCAGGTCCTCTGACTCCAATGTCAGTGATCTTTTCCCTTCACTATACATTCAGTGACTCTCTGATTCTTAACATCCAGTGAGGGAAAAAATAAAGAGATGAATGCTAGCCAAAGTATTTCCCATTGTCATGAAGCATAATCATGGTGGAGTCCAAATTGAAGGATTTCCTATAGATGTTCCTCTTTGAAGATGACATTGTATTGATTGCATTGAGCCCTGGGACACTGCAGAGCCTCCTAAATAAGATTTATAATCACTCCAAAGAGTTTGATGTAACTATCGACATAGGAAAATCCAAATGACTTCTTGTTGTTCGCTGGTTCAGTCGAATAAAACTCTTTGTGACCCCGTGAACCATAGCACTCCAGGCCCTTCTACCCTCCATTGTCTTCCAAAGTCTGTCCAAGCTCACGTTCATTGCTTTCATGACATTGTCTTTCCCTTGCATCCTCTTCCATACTTTTTTCCCTTCAATCTTTCCCAACATCATGGTCTTTTCCAATGAGTCCTGTCTTCTCATTATGTGATCAATGTATTTAAGCTTCAGCTTCAGTATTTGACATTCCAGTGAATAATATGAGTTAATTTCTTTAAGTATTGACAGATTTGATCTCCTTGCTGTCCAGGGGACTCTCAAAAGTCTTCTCCAGCACCACAATTTGAAAGCATAGAGTCTGTAGCTCTCAGCTTTCTTTATAGTCCAACCCTCACAGCTGTTCATTGCTACTGGAAAAACCATTTGTTGTTCAGTCATTTTTAATCATGTCTAAATCTTCATGACCCCATTTGGGGTTTTCAAGGCAAAGATACTGCAGTGGTTTGCCATTTCCTTTTCTAGCTCATTTTATAAATGAGGAACTGAAGCAAACAGGATTAAGTGACTTGCCCAGAGTCACACAGCTAGTAAGTATATGAGGCTGGATTTGAACTCAAGAAGATGAGTCTTCCTGACTCCAGGCCTGGCACTCTATTCACTGTGCCATTTAGCTGCCATAGCTTTGACTATATGGACCTTTGTTGGCAAGGTATTATCTCTGCTTTTTAGAATTCTGTCCAGATTTGCCACAGCTTTCCTTCCAAGGAGCAAGTGTCTTTTCATTTCATGGCGGTAGTCACCATCAGCAGTGATTTTTGAGCCCAAGGATATAAAGCTTGACACTGCTTCTATTTGCCAGGAAATGATGAGACCAGTTGACAAGATCTTAGGTTTTTTGTGTTAAGCTTCAAACTAGTTTTTACACTCTTCTCTTTCACCCTCATCAAGAGGCTTCTTACTTCTTCACTCTCTGCCATCAGAGTGGTATCATCTGCGTATCCAAGATCATTGATACTTCTCCCAGCAATTTTATTTCTTCCTTTTGATTCATACAGCTTGGCATTTCATATGATATACTCTGCATATAAGTTAAATAAATAAGGTACAATATTCAGCCCTGTTGTACTTTTCCAATCTTAAACCAATTGGTTGTTCCATGTTTGGTTCTAACTGTGGCTTCCTGGCCTTCACACAGGTTCCTCAGGAGACATGTAAAACGATCTGGTTCTCCCATCTCTTTGATAACTTGCAACATTTTGTTGTGATCCAAATAGTCAAAGGCTTTACTGTAGTCAATGAAGCAGAAGTGGATATTTTTCTGCAATTCCCTTGCTTTCTCCATAATCCAGCGAATGTTGGCAATTTGGTCTCTAGTTCCTATGCCTCTTTTAAAAACAGCTTGCTTTTCTAAAGAATGTCTATTGTTCTGAGTGGGAAACATTGCTGGAAGGACAGCTTATAGAGATGGTCCAATCAGTACCATAGACAGACAATGAGATAAAGAACTGCATACAGACTTGAATCAGAAGAAAGCAGACTGTATTGTCTCAGGAAAATTGTTAAATTCTTTTAACCACCCCAAATTTCTCCCCAAACAAAGGCCCATCTGTTTAACATCAATATACTTACGCAATACTACAGTCTCTGAACATTTAAAATTGTGCGTCACCCAAAGAGCAACATGGAGGTGCATGCTAGGCATGAATAAATTGCAATCTCTTACTAAGTGATTGTGCAAGAAAAATAGGGTAGGGGATGTCACCCGAGAGAGAAAGACAGAACCAGAAAAAGAAGTGGGCTAGTCATATAGGAAGAACAATCCCCATATAACAAGAAAATAATGCCTTCTGTATTTCTTCCAGATGTTCAATATCTTTCTTAAAATGTAGCATCCAAACCTTAATATAACACCTCCTCCTAACCAGAGGAGATTACAGTGGGACTCATCTCCTTATTCCTGGGTAGTATGCTCCCCTATTGCATTAGTTTTTTTGGCTACCATATCATACTATTGATTCAAATTGAGCTTGTAGTCAAATTATAATGTAGTTCATTATAATTCATGGTGTTTTCCTGATGAACTGCTGTCTAGCCATTCCTCAGTAGAATATAAGCTCCTTGGGGTCAGAGTTCATCTCATTTTTGGTTTTTGTATACCTATTGTCTGGCCTAGGGCAGTGCCTTGGCACTCAGTAGGTAACTAATAAATGCTGTTGAATTGGATGGAAATGAATGCCTCTCCCCTATTTAGCAATTGTGGACTCTAAGAAAGCATGGGTAATTCCTTCCAAGGTTTCCATCATTTGGATTTGGCAACCAGTTCAAATATAAATGTAAACCACATTTGTTAAGTGCCTATTAGGTTCAAGGCACTGTATTATGTGGTGCTTTCTCCTTTTGTTCAGGACCAGGTCCAAAAATAGCATTTGCCTTCATCACTTCCTCAATCTTTTAAAGAATGAAATTGTGATTGAGGCAAAAAAAAATAAAAGAATTAATCAGTCCTCCTCCTCCTCTTCTTCTTTGAGTTTCTGCAGATGACTAGATAGTCGAAGTTCCCCATCACTGCTGTGTTATACTTCTGTCATTTGATTTCCTTTTCTGGTTGTGTGATCCATCACACAAATCCACCACAAAATAATTTGTTCCTTCCTCTGTTCATCCTCCTCTAAATGCTTACTACCATGCATCTCCTTCCTTTTCATGGAAAACATCTATCATCCTGATACATAATGATACTCCTCTATATCTTTAATTTAATATATTTCCCTCTGGGCAAACCCCCCCCCCCACCCTTGTTGTAACCAAATTTCTATCATGAAATACATCCCATATCTCAGCTTGCATTTACCTCCTTGCATTAAAAATTTTAGTTCAGGTTGTTTATCATTATCGACACCAGTTTTGTTTATCATTATCGAGGGCTTTGTTGAGGTGACACAGCGGATAGGGTGCTGGACTTAGATTTGGATAAAACTGAGTTAAAATCCTGCTTCAGGCATTTATTAGTTGTGTGACCCTGGGCAAATTATGTAACCTCTTTCAGTCTTAGTTTCCAATTCTATAAAATGGGGATAAGAACACTTATCTCACAGGGTGGCTGATAAATGATATAACATACATCAAGTGTTTTGCAAATCTTCAAGCACTATGTAAATGCTAGACATCATCATCATTATTATTCATAAAGCACTATTGGACTCCTGCCTTGGAGATTATGGTTACGGCATCTTCTTCCCCATACATAGCCAAAGGAAAAATCCCTACCTTCTCATTTGTACAAAAGCTTTATGAAATTTTACTTCTTGAGCCCAAGGGCTCCTGAAAACCACTCTGCCCCCACAGATTTATTTAAACTTCCTAGTGCTTCAATATTTCACCTTACACATGTGTTACACGAGGATCCCAGAAGCATAATGAGCCCCTCTGGTTCTCCACACTGACGCCAGATTGATCTTCTTAAGACACAGCCCTGATCTCATCACCTCACTACTCAAAAACTTTCCATGGCTGGCGTAATGAAAAGAATGCCGGATTTGGAGTCAAAGGATCTGGGTTCAAATCAGGGTTATGCTGGTAAATGTTTGGCAGTCAGTTCTCTGGAGGAAAAAAAAAATGTGTGCAGGAGTGTATGCACATTTAATCTGCGTTATTAATATTTTCTTCATCGGTTTCTTAAGCTTAAACGATCAACAGAACAACAAATCAAACCCTGATTTGTAGCATTGGCTGATTTTTCTAGGTGTAAGTACTCATGTGGAAAATTTAACGACTGGCTCTTCTAAGTGGTTCAAATCCTGGCTCAGCCACTTACTACCTGGGAGCTGTGCTTGGGACTCTATCTGGGGAACTTTTTTTATGAATAGTATGATTTGTCAGCTAAGAAAGCTAGGGCAATCTTGGGGCTTGGGTGGGCATTAAGGAACATGGAGGTGATGGTTTCACCTCACTCTGCTTTGGTCAGACTACACTTGAAGTATTGTGTTCAGTGCTAGGCACGAAATCTTCAACTAGGCATTGCTCCTCTAGAGAACCTTTGGAGTGGAGAAGGGCTTCCAGCTGATGCTTGATGAGGAGGAAATGATAGCCGTTGTCAAATATTTAAAGGGTTGTCAAAGATTGTTTTGGCCCCAAGGGCACTGGGTTGAAGTTCTAAAGAGGCAAATTTTGACTTGATGTAAAGAAATTTCCCCAAAATCTGAGCAATAAGCACTAGTAATAGCTGCCATTTATAGAGTGCATTAAGATTTACAAAGCTCTTTATAAATATCATCTCATTTTATAATCACAACAACCTTAGCTGGTAGGTGCTATTTTTATCATCCCCATTTTAGAGATAATAAAACTGAAACAGGCAGAGTTTAAGTGACTTATCCAGGGTCATACAGCTATGTAAGTTACCTAAGCGCTAAGAGGTAGGATTTGAACTCAGATCTTCTTGAGGCTAAATCAGCACCACCTAGCTGTCTTTGTATCCAAAATAGAATAGGCTATCTGAGGAGATTATGGGCTCTCCCTCATTTGAGATCTTCAGATAAAGGCTGGATGACCACTTATTGGGTGTGTTGTAGAAGATAGCTTTTTAAAGTATAGATTGGATTAGTTACCATTGAGGTACCTGCTGACTTTGAGATGCCCTTGGGCAAGTCTTTTAGCCTTGTTGGGCCCCTTATCTACAAAAAGGGGGCCTGGATGAGCAGCACTCTCTCTTTTAATCTTCAACATATCATCCTGCAATTCAATAGTTAAAGCCCAGACTTCTGATCTTGGTGTTCAGGACCCTAAACATTCTGGATCTGATGTATATTTCCAGACTTACTTTGTGCTACTTCAAACTGGATTTCTTGCCACACTCGACACATGTTCATCCTGTTCCCATCTCTGTACCTTTGCTCATGCTGTTCTTTGTTCTTGAAGTGCCTTCCCCACAGTCTCGGCCTGTTGAAATCCTCACTATTCTCTAAAATGTCAAATGCCACTTCCCCCAAACCTTTTTAAAACCATCACACCAATAATGATTTCTCACTTCTCTGAACTCCTAGTATTTTGTAATCCTTTATTACATATTGAACATCTATAAATTTTAATTTGTATTAATGCTATTTGTGCATCCCTTATTGTCTCTACTAAATTAAGGGCAGGGAGCATGTGTACTTTATATTTCTCTCTTCTCTGATGAGTAGTACAATGAATTATGCATTGGAAATGCTTAAGAAATCTTTGTTGAGTTAATTACTTAAGACATTTGATGGAAATTACTCCTCATAATTAAGAATATCTCTTCTTTGAAAAAAGAGACAGTCTTGCACTGTTACCTGTCAGGAACTAGAATTGTAGGTACTCCCGTTTTCACCTGGATTAGCTCTGGTTATTTATGATTTACCTAGACATTTGTTGCTGTTCAGGTTGTAACTGATTCTTCATGACCTCATTTGGGGTTTTCTTAGCAGAGATACTAGAATGGTTTACCATTTTCTTCTCCAGCTCATTTTGCAGTTGAGAAAACTGAGGCAAACAGGGTTAAGTGACTTGCCCAGGGTCACACAGCTTATTAAGTATCTGAGGCCCGATTTGCACTCACAAAGATGATTCTTCTTGACTTCAGGACCAGCCCTCTATCCACTTTGTCACTAGTCGCCCTATATTGGAATGGTTTGCCATTTCCTTTGCCATCTCATGTTACAGATGAAGAAATTGAGGCAAATAGGCTTAAGTGACTTGTGCAGGGTCACACACCTAGTAAGTATTTGAAGCCAGATAGAGCCTGGAGCTATATCCATTGTACCACCTAACTGTCCTGGTCTGTAATAACAAACAAACAAACAAACAACTATCAATGGCTTCTCTTTGCCTCTAGAACACAACACAAATTCCTCAGCTTGGCTTTTAAGATAGACCCTCCACAATTTGGCTCCCACCTACCTTTCCAGTCTTGAGTCACACCACTCTCCTTTCCAAACTTTATGTTGTCAGACTGATCTCTTGGCTGCCACCTGAGCTTGATCCTCCATTGACTCACCCAAGGAGCACTTGTTCCTAGATGGCTTTCCTGCCTCTTGGATTCCTTGCTTTCCTTTAAGCCTCAGTTCATGCACTATGTCCTTCATGAAGCCTCCTCTGATCCTGCACTTGTTACTGCTCTTCCCCCTCTTCAATTTTCCTTGTATTCTGTGCCCCCACTCACCTAAGAGAATGTAAGCTTCTTAAAGGCAGAATGTCAAATTCAGAATTTTTATCTCTGTATTCCCAGTGCCTAGCCTAGTTACCAGCCAGCTGTCTAGTTGACAGTACTTAATCAGTCATGTGAATGTCAGGCCATCTCTCTGCCACCCCTCCACAAGGTGATTATTTAGCATCCCTGTAAGGGTACCTCCCCACCTTAGGGCCCCCCTCTCTTACTCCCCACCAGAGCCTGACAGCAAGGGTGATCTCATAGATGGTGAAATTACAAGTTGGAAAGTGTGGAACAACACAAGAAACCAATTTTTTACTCCATTTATGGAAAAATAAAAGATGTTTGAAGTCCAGCCTGCCTTTGGCTTCCATCCCCCTTGCTAAGTCTGAAGCTGTTTGTGTTTCTCCAGTTGGATGGCAGTCAGTACTCCAACCCAGAGCTGCAAATATCCTGAGGGCTCCCAATTTCCAATGATGTCAGTGGATACCGGCCTCTACCTGGTTCTGGAATTAATGGGCTTTGTTAGGTTTTGCAAAAATGCAAATAGAAAACCATATTGAGTTGCAGTATGATGGTTCCAGATATCCATACCCAAAGCCCTCAAAGCTCCCAGTGTAATTCAGGGGGCTATTCCAGCTGGACCTCCCAGAGAGCCCATTGCAGTACTCCTGGCTAGTGGCAAATGGCTTTAACCTTTGAACCTGATTCAGAAACAGAATGAAACCAAAGGGATGTCTGAGTTTGGTCTGGCTTGACCCATCTGTGGCCAGCCTCAAGTGGTCATCAATGGTGGCAGGGCAGTGGCTGTCAAGGAAAGGTTGGCTTGGTGAATTAGAGACCATTGAATGAACACTGACCATATGTCCAAGTCTGGGCTAGGCACTGAGGTATACTTGGATGCAAAGCTCCAGGCCCTGCCTTCAAGGAGCTCACAGTCTATGTGGACAGACCAAATATACCCAATTTGATAAATATTTATTGACTACTATATGCAAAGCTCTGCTGTGGATAGAAGGGAGAATAAAACAAATTCCTTGCCCTCAAGGAATTTATGGTTTAGTAGTACACATATGCTTACAAAGGCAGAAGATATAGAACAGACTACAAAATTACCTTACTATGACATTGCAGAGCTGGCAAGGACCTGAGAGATTACCTGGCTTAACCCCATAGTTTCCAGATGAAGAATCTGATACCTAGAAATGTGAAATGCCTAGTCCAAGGTCAGACTGGCCATTTTAATGGCTGAGCTAGGACTAGAGCCCAGGCCTCCTGACTGCCAGCTCTTTCCACCACCCTGTGAGGTACATATACCTATAGCCCATTTGTAGACACTGGATCATTCTATAAAAGTAGAAGAAGCAATTTATCTCAAGAAACATACTGAAGAAAAGTCTATGCTCTTTGGATTATGATGGATGATAATTACAAACCAGCCTCCCTCTTTGTCTTTTGTAATTCAGTTTAGAATGGCTCTCCCATCTCCCAATTGAACACCACTCTGCTAACTCTCATTAAAAAAGAGTTTATGAAGTTCACAAGAACTGCTTAAAGGTGCTCAACCAGTTAGCTACTTTAGGTTGGAGAAGAACCATTTCTGTCTACATAACACTATGTAACCATGGTAATTTTATGAAATATAAAAATGCTGAAGGAATAAGAATGAAAGAATGCATGAGGGTGAAGTTAGCTACCATCCTCCTAATCACTTGGCTCCAACTTGGATTCTCTTTGATTCCTCTCTCACAGCCCATCAGAGTCATAACTAAGGCATGACAACTAGCGCTTTGTCCCAGGGTGCCAAAATTTAGAGGGTGCACTTGTAGCACTATACCTGATTAGGAAGAACATTCACCAAGATGCTGCTTTCCTAGGTCAGTATCTTTATCTAGCCTAGTATGGTACTGCTTCCTTCTTCGGATCAACCGCTATCACCACCACACCAAGCATTTATTAAGCACTTATTGTGTGTCAGGTACTGTGCTAAGCCTTGGAGATACAAATACAAGGGAAAAGATAGTCTTTGCCCTCAAGGAGCTTATATTCTAATAGGGGAAGACAATGCTTAAAAGAGGAGCAAAAAGAGTATATGGTGGCTAAGTCCAAAGGTTCAGGGATGGCTGCTGACCCTTGCCCAAAATGGAGGTTCCAGGAAGATCTTACCATTGACAAGAGCTGAGTCAAGAGGCAGCTGAGGAGCAGCAGTATGGTCCAGAGACAGAAGAAGCCCCCCAATGGCTTGTTGTCTCTTCTCTCATGGAGCCTTCTTGTGTCCTGAGGTCTGCAGTCTATCCATGGCATCCCCCCGCAGGCTTCCCTCAACTGAATTTGTTTTACTAAGCTTGTCTGAGGGTATTATCCAGACCACTGGCCTCATATGTGTCCTCATGGTGTTGTCTCCACGCACCATAGCTGCTAGCTTTCGTGGTGCTCCCCATAGCCAAGAACACGGGTTCTACCTTTACATGCCTCTCATGTTCTTTCCTTCCTTTCCATTCTCACTCCCACCACCTTAGCTTAGGTCCTTGTTATTGCTTTCCTGGACTATTCTGATGCTCTCTTAAGCCCCCTCTCTGCCTTTGGTCTCTGCTCCTTTCCCTCTGCCCTACATGCATTGCCGGAGAAATTTTTCTAAATTATAACAGTCATCATGATGTCTCCTTGCTCTAAATAAATTCCAACCTTCCCAGCCTGTCCCTAAAGACCCTCTCAGATCTGTTACCATTTTTACATGTCATTGTTTCCTTAGCATACCAGTTAAATTGTGCTAGTCACTGAATCTGCCCTCTGTTTTCTTCCATCGATGGTCTCTTCTACTGAAATTTTACTCTCAACATAAATTCCAGCGCAAACAATACTTCCTCCACGAAGCTTTCTCTGATTCCACCAGGTGGAGGTGGTTTTTCTTCTCTGAACTCCCAGAGCACTTTAAACACACTCAATGAGAGGAAACTTACTACCTGTTGAATGTGAGGCAGAATGGTACAGTCTTGGAATCAGAAGACCCGAGTTTGAGTCCTAACTTGTCTCAATTCAACAGAATAGACATTTATTGAGCACCTACTATGCGCGAATCACTGTAAAAGACAAACAGCCTTGAGGAGTGTCTATTTCACAATTTCTGCAACCTCTTAGTTATAAAACCTTGGGCAAATCCTTTCATTCTGAGCCTCTGTTTTCTCATCTGTAAAATATATACAATGATGCTCTCAGTACCTACCTCCCAAGGTCATTGTGTCCCTGAAAGCTAATTGGAATGTGAGCTGTTATCAGAATTGCTCTTATGACACTTTTCACATTATATCTTGTAATTATATGTCCCTGCCTTGTCCCCTCTCCTCTACTTACTCTTCTTGCAGGCAGGGCCAATGTTTTGTTTATCTTTATATGCCCCCTAACACCCAATACTTTGCATATAAGTATTCAATAAATTGAATTAGTAAACTAAGTACTGAGACGCATCTGGAAGCAAGTGGTGAGTGGTCTATATGCATTGTTAGAGACCAATGGGGAGGACATTCTAGGCAGCAGATACAGCGTTAGGTCAGCGCTCTCACATTGCATTCTGCCTGCCTAAGACCATTCCCCTCCACTGTAGGTCCCCAATGGGGCTTGTCCTCCTCATACTGGGGCCTCCATCCTTCTGTCTCCTCATCAAAGCACAGTTTCTGATGTCCCATCCCCTCTGTTCCCAAATATTACTGGAAGACCAATGGTGGGAAGTTACAGAAAGGTAGCTATTGCTTTCATCTAAGGAAGAATTTCCTCATGATTAGAGCTTTCTAAGAATGGAATGCACTCCTCCCAGAGGTAGTCAGGTCCTGGATGGTTTTACCTGGTAGGGAAACCATAGAGCAGATTCATACAATGGTTAGAAGCTGTACCAGATGACTGCTGAGATCCTTTCCAACCCTGGGATTCTACGAATGTGATCCTGGAATTCCAAGTTGCTAAGGACTGATAATGGCTTAATATATTTGCCACTCCAGGGACTCTGTGGACACCAAATACCTTATCTCAAAGAAATGGTTCTCTAATGGTGGAAATTTCATACACGAAGGCAGCAATATTTTGGGTTGGGGTGGGTTCTGGTGGGCTTACCCTTGCCCTTTAAATGACACCACAGAGATGGAGGCTTACTTTACCTCTCCTAAAGGCCAGCCCTATGCGAGGTCAGATAACACTCATGAGCTCTCTTTTGGTTCGGGAACCTGGAGGAATCCAGGAGGTGGAAATGAAACCTATTAGTTTATGGGACGATTATGTGTTCCCTCAATTGAATTAATAGAGTTCACTAGAAAATGAAGCATGAAATTTGTTTCCGGAAAAGAGATGAAAAAGTAAATATTGATTCCCAGGAGTTTACACATCTACTCCCTTCCCCGCCCCTCCAAAATCCCAACCCACCTTCACAGCATTTGTTTCCAATTCTCCATCCCAACCTCTTCCCCTTCCCTCTCTCTCTCTCTCACTTTTCTTTAAGAAGGACCTTGGGAGATGAGCCAAATGCTATTTCTGTAATTCTTTCCCCATTAATAAATAATTTCCCCTTGTAGTTGAGGTTTCTTAACACAATTGCAGGAGACATTTCCAGTCAGCAAGCGAGGCCCATTTTTCTACCAATTAGAAGCAGCTCAATTCAACATTTATTGAGCATCTACTATGTATAAAATCCTGTGCCAGGTATGGAGGATAGAGAGACAGAAAGGAAACAGTACTTGTCCTCAGGGAACTTTCATTCTACTGGGTTGAGGGAGCAGTAGGATACAACATGTAGAAAAGTAAGTAAATATATAATTTGCAAAAGCTGATTAATTGATTGCAATTATGCAATTTCAAGAGGGAGAGGGCGTGCTAATAACTGGGCTGAATCAGGACAGGTCCCACGTGTGAGGGGGCATCTGAGGTGTATTTTGAAGGATACTAGAGTTTCTAGTGGTTGGAATCTTCTGAAGCAAATGTTATCAACATCTGCCAACATTCCCCTTCTTGTCTGGGGGATGCCAGAGTGGATGGAGGCACCCTCTCTGTCAGACGCCTGGATGAAGTGAGCCCAGATGACAGCTCGAGCCAGCCCCTCTTCATTCTGCCTGTCACAAAGGGCCTAGGCGGGGGCTCTTCTGGGGTGATGCTGGGAAGATGAGGAGCAGGACAAGCAAGGACACGTCCCGATCCTGTCAAAGCTGCCAGCAAGGAATGCTGAGGAGGAAGCCAACAAGGAAGAGATGAAAGTTTAAGGCAACAATGAAGGTTGTGTAGAGAGCAGGTTTCTTTCTTCCCGAGCTTGATCGACATAGCATGACTAAAGAGCCGAATATGAGGCTAATTAAAAACAAACTGTGCATTTCACCAAATGTATTATGGAGCAAAATTGTTATTTTCCCAGGAGCTTGTTCCGTGAGCATTATGGGCTGGATTGAGAATTATTGGCATGTCAATCACTCACAGGCTATTTTTCTAACCTTGTGTGTGTGCGTGTGTTTGTTACAATTATATATGGAGAGAGAGATAGGGAGGGAGATAACGGCACAGATGCTTTACAGAATTCATCCTCTCTGCTGATCAGAGTCTGTTTGCAATGACTGAGCCTGGCCAAGGTTGGATGAGAGCTGCCCTTATGCAGGGGGGAGTTAGGGGGACAGAGAAAGAGAGAGAGAGACAGAGAGAGACAGAGACAGAGAGACAGAGAGAGACAGACAGAGAGAGACGACAGAGAGATAGAGACAGAGAGACAGAGACAGAGAGACAGAGACAAAAAGAGACAAAGAGAGGCACACAGAAAGACACACAGAGATGCAGAGGCACAGTGACAGAGAGAGAGCAAGACAGAGAGACAGAGACAGAGAGAGATGGAAGGAGGGAAAGATAGAGGAAGAGAGACAGCCAGACAAAGGTACAGAGAGAGATAGTGACAGAGAAAGAAAGAGTGACAGAGGGATAGAGATGGAGGGAGAGATGAACACAGAGAGAGGGAAAGACAGAGACTGAGGCACAGAGAGAGACAATGAGAGGGGAGAGAGAGGAAGGGGGAGACAGAGACACAGGGAGACAAAAAGAAAGAGAGGATATGATGGAGGAGGGAGAGACAGAGGGAGAGAAAGAAGAGATGGAAGGAGAGAGGGAGAGAGAGAGAGAGAGAGAGAGAGAGAGAGAGAGAGAGAGAGAGAGAGAGAGACTTTCTGTAACTGGTGAGCACTCCCTAGAGACCTGTTTTGAGGGTCACAGGGGAAACAGAAATCAGATGTACTTCTGACTTCCCATTATGTTCCTTTTCATTCATACTATCACTAGATTTTTGATGTAGAGTTGTAAGGGTCCTTAGACACCATCTAGCCCAAATTTCTCATTTTGTATCCACAAAAGCAAATTGAAGCTCCTAGAAGTTAATGACCTGCCCATGGTCACACAACTGGTGTCAGAGGTGGCATTTCAAAATCTAGGTTTTCTTTCTCTAGGGCTAGTGATCTTTTCACTTGCTGTACCATACTTCCTCCATCCATCCATCCATGGGAAAACCATTTATTAAGCACCCCCTGTGTGCTAGATCAGGACTGTCCAACCTTAGGTTTTTATTGAAACAATAGACAACATATTTTGATTTGCCATTTTAGTGAGAGCTTTGCAGTAGCTCAGCTTCCTTTACGGAAGCATTTATGTAAATTTCTATGCTTGTAGGCAGGCTGCATAAATCACACTGCATCGTGGCCTGCCCACAGGCCATATTTTGGACAGCCCTGTGCTAGATTATGGAGATGGAAAGGAGCTTACTTTCTACTGGAGTACATCAATTAATAATAATAATAATTATAACCAGCATTTACATAATGCTTTAAGGTTCACACAAAGCTTTACAAATATTATCTCATTTTAGCTCCATAACAATCCTGGGAGATAAGCACTATTTGTATTCCCATTTTAGAGATGAAGAAACTGAGGCAGACAGATTAAGGGACTTCTT